>NC_056745.1:1370761593-1371004093 GCF_019279795.1 Protopterus annectens | reverse complement strand
CATGTCTCTGATGGATACAATCTGATAAAAAGAAACCGGCTAGAAAAAAAGAGAAACTGGGTAGGAGATAATGTTCTCTGAAAGCATTCAGGTGTTTCCCCAGCTGCGAGAGCTATAAAGATAAGACAAAATCAGACAACACTTAGTAGAAGCACAGGCTGCACCATGGGTCTTAGCATGTGTGACAAAGGAGGTACTGTCAGCACAGCTATCTGGAATCCTGTAAATAATTAGATGTAATTTGTGAATATTAACATTATTTATATAGAAGTGTGACAAATGGAGATACTGCCAGCACAGCTATCTGGAATTTTGTAAATAATTACGTCTCATTGGTGAATATTGAAATGATTTGTGTAAGATATTTGTGTTGCAAATGTATTAGAACTGTATATCAGGTGTATATCAAACTGCTGGTACAGAAGTGTGTGTTGAAAAGGTTTGTGCTAAATGCTTAAAATGCAACCACAGCATGTCCCACTGGAATAGAACAGAAATGTACACACACTATTTTAACTGTTTAAATGTATATATTTTAACAGGGAAACTGGGATACAGAAGGTTACCTTCAGAAAATAGCGGAAATTAAATTACTTTATGGCCACATAAAAAGATGTTCTCTTTCAGTTTCTGTGCAGCAGGAGACAATGTCTGTACCGGAGAAGTTTTCTGTATTGTCTTGGAAGTGTTTTATTGTTTTATGACTTCCAGGATCTGTATAGATCTGAGAAAAAGCCCTTGTCTATGTATTTTCACTGGCGGATGCTAAATAACTGTTAGCTTTCAGCAGTGGGGGTTTTACCTGTGATAGAGTCAGATGACAAGAAATGATGTAATTCTGCAAACTATCTCAGCAGTAATATTTGAGATATTACTTTAAGAACTCTCTAAGAGGGACTGAGTATTCTGTATTCTGTCTTTGACTTGACAACATCAGCTAGAGGATCTATTCACCACATTTGCCTTGATCTCTAATTAAGTAAATGTACTAGAGTATAGTAACTATCTTAGATATTGTCAGGAATAACTGAGCTTAGATATTTTTCTTTATTTATCTGAGACCATCCTGCAATGTCATTTTAAATATTTCCTGTGATTTTGAACCCTGCTGTCAATGTAAACTTGTACAGAGTATTTTTTTGTTCTTTTATTATTTATTATTAAATATATTTAAACCTTTCATTGTGGCTGATCTGTCTAGAAATATTTAAGTTCTAGGAGTACTTGCATATTTATTTGGTGACACTGTGTAGGCCTCTCCTAATAGCTTTACTCTTGGTCAAACTACCAGTTGTATTGATAATAACATTACATAGTAAGATTGGACACGTTTTGTTAGGGCCTTAAAATAACTGTAAAGAGGTGGCTGATGGCAGTAATAACTATCTTATAGTCTGGGCAGAGGGGGGCATAGGTAGTAAAACTGTGCCAGCCTTTCCCAGGTATGTCCGTGTGTAAAACAAATCTCCAAGAGTGTGTGTGTCAGCTACTTGGGCAGGGACACAAAACACTGATTGAAAAGAGAGAATGATGGAGGTCTTGGCTTGGCCACTCAGCTGAGATTGCAACTCTATAGCTGTGCCAGTGGGGAGTCTTATTGGGGATCTGGAGAAAGAAGGAGAAACCAGCCCCAGACTGACTGTGGTCTCTGTGTGCTCTTAAGGGAAACTGCACTTGATAGAGAGAGAGAGAGCTGTATCTGGAAATACTGTGTGTGCACCTGTCATCCTCCCAATTTACGTCAACCACTGTTGCCAGTGGTGAGGATTGAGGCTCCTTGATTACTGGTCCAGTGGTGGGGTGTCACAGTATGGATAACCTTTCTTTAGGTTAACTCAAGTCTGTATGTATAGCGCCAGTTTGTGACAATCTCTCCTATTAGGAGGGTAAAACTTCAATATTTGAAGATGTACATAGTTTTGAGTATTAGTATTAAGTTAATAGGTTTTAGGGTGAGCTAATGAGGTGTGTTTGTTTTTTGTTTGAGGACTTTACAAAAAACAAAAAAGTTTTGCAAGATGTGACATAGGCTCAAATGAATATGACAAGAAACAAATATAAAATTTCAACCTGCCAGTGTATGCATGTAACACAAAAGCTGGAACTAGATGTTCAACAAAAAAAGGTGAGAATAATAACTTTTTAATACAATCATGCTTTCTGTAATATCTTTAAATATTAATGGACACACAGATACAAAAAAACAGTAGCGAACTACATTAAAAATGTACAGTGCAAATAGAAATACTACAGGAGACAAACTTGTAAAGAACTGAACATTTGAATTTGATAAAGAAAGGTTTTAAGGATGGTTATTCACCGGAATACTTGGGACATAGGAAAAGAGAAGAATTGCAAGAAGAACTCCAATAGAGATAGAAGAGTTTAAAAAAGATAATAATGGTAGATTTGCAGTATTAATGTGTGACTGGCAAGGGAAGAGGATTACACTGGCAAGTATTTATATTCCACCTAAAACTGCTACAATGGAGCTTAAGAAAATTCTGTGAGAAATAATCATCTGTCAGCGAGGAATATTACTTTTAGGTGGGGACTGGAATTTGATTTGCAACAGTGAAGATGTGTCTGGGGGCACAGAAGAGAAAGTATAACAAAGGAGGGTAGACCTTTGAAGACATTTATGAAAATATTTGGCATGGAAGATGTGAATTCAGTAATAGGAGTTTGGAGTGACTTTACATATTATTCCTCCCAGATACAAAAACTGGACTAGGCTAGACAGAATTTATATTTCACAGAAATGTGTGCATTTAATTGAAGGTCTTAATATGCACCCAATAACTACTGTATTTCAGATCATGTGCCAATAATAAATAAAATAAAAACACAGTGTAATGAAATAAAAATTATACACTAGGGCTTTCCCACATATCTGTTGAAAAGAGAGGAATTTAAAGTATGGGTAGTGGAAATTATTCAGGAGCTATTAAAGAAGATAGACGTTTCTTCTGCAAATATAGCTAGGGAGTCAGATAAAATTAAAGTGGCGTTTAAAAGGGTGGAAATGTAAAAAGGAAGATATGGTTAAGAAGTAACAATAATTATTTAGAGGGACTGACAAATGTTAACGTGTTGCAGAATAGGAGGAATCTCACAGAACAAGAAGAGGAGCAGCTGCAGAATACTAAACAGAAAATAAGGGATTACCTTGACAATATGCATGAGTTTAGAAATTGCTGTTATGCAGCTATTTTTTGATAATAAGCCTAGAGCACTAAAACTTTTACCACAACAACTCAGGCAGCAGAAAGTAGAAAGGGCTGCCTCCAAGCGTAGGGAGTCTATTAAATGAAGGTAACAAGAGATCCTGTAGAGGTGTTAGAAATATTTCAGAAATTTTGTGAAAGTCTGTATAAAGCAGAGAAATATGGAAATCAAGACAAGGTACAAATGGAAATATTTATGGAAGAATTAAATATGCTAAGGTTAGAGGTAGATGAGGTTCAATTACTAACAGGATACGAGGAGATGAGATAAAAATTGTGATGTATAACCGATCTACACAGGAACAGATGGTACTCCTGTGGAAGTTTAAAAGCTAGGAAGGAAAAACTGATAAAGATCTGGAAGGGTTTGTTTAACAGTATTTTAAGAAAAGGAGAAGTACTAACGTCCTGCAAGAAAATGGTGGTGGCTGTAATACCTAAAGAGGGTAAAGATCCATCAGATCCAGCTTCATACACTCCCATTTCAATGCTAAAGTGTGATTTAAAAGTGTTTATGTCTATAACAGCTACAATAATGTAAAAAGTGATGCCAAAATTGATAGATGTGGACCAGTTTGGTTTTGTGGAGGAGAGTCAAACATTTGACAACATTAACAGAACACTGATAATCCAGAGGGAAGCAGAATGTAAGAAAATAGCACTGCTGCTGCTGGGTCTTGATGTAGAGAAAGCATTTGACAGAGTAAGCTGGGACTTTATGAGCAGGGCAATGGAAGCATTTGCATTCCCTGACAAAATTATAAGGTTGATTAGGAAGATATATGAGGGATCGGAGGTGAAAATTAAAGTGGGTGGGGTCCTCTCTGATCATTTCTGTTTCAGGAGAAGAATCACGCAAGGGTGTCCTCTTTCTCCTTTGCATTATATTTAGAACCACTGGCAAAGAAAATAAGACACTCAGAAATTCAAAAATATAATGGATACGGTAGTCAAGAAAAGCTGGCTCTATTTGCAGATGATATTATTTTATACCTGACAAAACCAGAAAGGGACATTACAGTGCTGTGGAACATTTTGTGGCTACTTCAGATATTTTCAGTATACAAAATTACTGAAGCTAAAACAAAGGCAGCCATGGTAAATTATGTAGCACAAACAAATTGGTTCAACAATATCCATATTTATGGGGACAGGATAAAATAAGAAGTTATGTACTTACCATAACGTTCCATGTTAGTTGTCTTCTCTCGCCTTCTTTCTTGCTTGATGGGTTCGGAGCCGATCCTCGGCTCCGACTCGGCACTTGCTAAGCTCGAGAGTCACTTTTACCAGCTCGAGGCAGCCCCATATCCCATGATGCAAGGCGGTAAGTACCCAGATCTCGTTTGATGACAAAGGGCAATAGCACCAAGCATAAATACTTCCCAAAGGAAGAAAGAAAGCCTACAGGATGAAAGAAGGACCAGTTCTGAATGGTCTTCAGCATAACAATCTCTTGTAGAAAGGTCTGTCCAGGCCTGGGGAAGGAGGGAGGGTCGCAAGAAAGAAGGCGAGAAGACCACTAACATGGCACGTTATGGTAGCTACATAACTTCTTGATGGTACGTTGTCAATCTCGCCTTCATTCTTGCTTGATGGGACCGCCCCTAGCACCTCTATCCTGGGTGGCTCAATGGAACAGACTCTTGAGGACTGTAGAGCCAAAACTGGCTCTGTCCCTGGAGGCCAAGTCCAATTTGTAATGGGAAACAAAGGTATGAGGAGTGGCCCAAGTGGCCGCTGCACAAATAGTGTCTAAAGGAAGTCTAGCTTGAAAGGCTGTAGAAGTAGCTAAGCTTCTAGTTGAATGTGCTTTAGGTTTTGAGCACAGCTGATTTCCCTGAGCTGATAAATTTCAGAGATGACAGAAGAAAGCCATCTAGATAAGGTAACTTTAGAGACAGGAAGGCCTTTCTTGTTATCAGCATAGGAAACAAAGAGTTGATCGGATTTCCTAAATTGTTTAGTTCTGTCCAAATAATATCTGAGTTGGCGATGGACATCAAGATAATGTAGTTTTGTTCGATCTGTTTGAATAGTTTGGAAAAATACAGGAGATCAATGGATTGATTCAAATTAGTCTTTGAGGCGACCTTAGGCAAAAAGGTCGGATTAGTTCTCAATGATACTCTGTCTTTGTGAAAGACCAAATAGGGGGTCGAACCGATAGAGCATGAAGTTCAGACACCCTCCTGGCAGATGTAATAGCTACTAGGAATAAGGTTTTCCATGAAAGAAATTTCAGGGAGCAAGAAGCAGCTGGCTCAAGGGGAAGAATCAAGGATGTCAGCACTAAATTTAGATCCCATTGAGGGGAGGACTCCTGACTGGAGGTTTCAGGAGGAAAATTCCTTTAAGAAGGCTCTACAAAGCCTGTGGGACATAATATTGTGATCTGCGAACCCGACATGAAAGTTCGAGATAGCAGCCAATTGAACTCTAACTGTGGAAGAAGAGGATCCTGCATGAAAAATCTCCGCTAAGAAATCCAAAACTGCCTGAACTGGAGCAGTGAAGGGATCAATATTTTGGCTTTAGCCCAATAAGAGAATCGTTTCCATTTGCTTGTATAAATCCTCCTGGTAGAGGATTTTAAGGAAGCTACTAGAATGTCTCTAACGGGATAGAGATCAAAGGAAGCCTGGCTAAGGAAGGAAGTGGAGCAACCATGCTGTGAGGTTGAGAGAAGGTATAGACCGGTGCAGCTGACCGGATTGGTGAATCAGAAGATCTGGCACTGGGTCCAGATGCCACGGCTGCACCAAAAGGTGACGATGGAGGAACGGGAACCAAATTTGTCGAGGCCAATAAGGAGCAATGAGAATCATTTTGGCTCTCAAAACGGTTGCTTTCTGGACAACTTGAGGGATCAGAGGAAATGGAGGAAAGGCATAAAGAAGTCCCTGGGGCCAATCCTGGGTCAGAGCGTCTCTGGGGGGATGGCCTGGTAGAGGGAAGAGAGAGAAGAAGTCTGGGCATTTGCTGTTTTGGGGAGTAGCAAAAAGATCGCAAAACGGGCGACCCCATTCCAGAAAAATCTCTTCCACTATAGATTGCTTGAGAGACCACTCGTGAGGCATGAGAATAGCTCTGCTCAATCTGTCCGCTAAAATGTTGGTTTTCCCAGGGATGTGCGTTGCTACCAGAAACCGATGAGAGGAGATCGCCCATTGCCAAAGTCTGAGTGCTTCTCGACACAAGGGGTAGGACTTGGTTCCGCCCTGTTTGTTGATATACCAAACTACAGACATGTTGTCTGTGTGGACTGCAATTGTCCCTACGGGAAGAAAGTCGTTGAGGGCTTGCAACGTTAAAATCACTGCTCTCATCTCCAGGACATTTATGTGCAGGTGGTACTCGAACGGTTGCCACGTCCCATGAACCATCCTGCCCTGATAATGACCCCCCCACCCGATCAGGGAGGCATCCGTGGTGACAGTGGCTACCGGGGACGGAGGTACAAAGTGTCTGCCTTGGTGAATCTGGGGAGATGTGATCCACCAAGCAAGATGAGTTTTGCAAATCTGTGTCACCAGAATTTGGTGACGCATTGGAAGTTGTTGGTAAGACCACTGAGTGAACAACATCCACTGAAGAAGGCGCATGTAGAAGCGAGCCAGGGGAAGAAGAGTAATGGCCGCAGCCATGAGGCCTAATACCTTTAGAACCATTCTGGCCTGTACTTTCTTGTTGGCTAGAATGATCCTGACATGACTTTGAATGTCTGAAACTCTTTGATCTGTAAGGGTAGCTGACATCCGAACAGTGTTTAAGTTTGCGCCTATGAAAGTAATAGACTGGCAGGGCGATAAGGATGACTTTTCGAAGTTGATCGAGATGCCCAAATGAGAACAAAGATTTATTGTGTAATCCCTGGCTTGAACAAGCTGATGCCTGGTGGTGGCTGAAAGGAGCCAGTCGTCGAGATACGGAAACACCTGGAATCCTTGACGTCTCAGGTGAGCCGTGACCACTGCCATGCATTTGGTGAACACTCTGGGGGCTGTAGTGAGACCAAAGGGCAGGGCTCTGAACTGGAAATGACTGGACCCCAGCCGAAACGGAGAAATCTCCTGGAGCGTCTGTGAATTTTATGTGATAGCACGCATCCTGAAGATCTATTGAGCACATCCAGTTGTCCTTCTGTAAGAAGGGCAGAATTGACTGAAGAGTGACCATTCGAATCTTGTCTTCCTCAGAGACTTGTTGAGTCTGCTGAGATCCAATATTGGTCTCCAGTCTCCCGTCTTTTGGGGACCAAAAGAACCTTGAGTAGATTCCGGCTCTGAATGGTCTGTTGTAACTGGCTGAATGGCTCTTTTGCAGTAGTTTTAAGACTTCTAACTCTGCAATTTCCCTTAGACCGGTGGTACATCTGGAAGGGAATTTGAGGGATAGAAAGGACTTTCCTCGAAAGGAATTATGTAACCCTCGGATATGATCGACTGTACCCATCTGTCTTGAGTGAGGGAACGCCAGGCTTCTGGGTACAGCGATAGTCTTCCCCCGACTGCCTCCAATGAGGGACAGCCGGGCAACATCTCAGGGATGCTGAAAGGGCTTGTCAGAGAGAGACTCTCTGTTTCCCTGGTTTTGTGGACCCCTCTGCCTCTAGAGCGCGTCTGTTGTTGTTACCCCCTCTGCCTCTAGGGGTAAACTGACCACGTGAATCCGGCGTGACTCCTTGGGATTTGCGGAACCACATTTTGCCACCCTTCTGTCCTTTGGGGTAAGGTCTAGAAGGGGTGGAAAACGGACTCACGGCAGAAAGAGTTTTGCCATCCTGCTCACACCTGGTCAATGTTTCCTTCACTTGAGGGCCAAACAAAGCTGACCCATCAAAGGGAGAGTTTGTGAAGGACGCCTTAAAGGGATCTGCAAAATTACATAGCCGCATCCAGGCTTGGCATCTAAGAGCCACACCTGTACCTGGCCCTACTCGCTCCATCAGCAGCATATGATATTAGCCGCATGGAGGAGTTTGCAATGGAGTTAAGGGTTCCTAGCTGCGAAGCAATTTTTTCCTGAGCCCCTGCAGCTGTAGGATCCTGCACAACTTCACCTAGCTCCTTAAGGATATCCCTTTGGAGTCTGGTGAAGTGACATAGGTAGTTCAGCGAACGCATAGCAAAGGTCGCTGAAGAAAACATCCGCTTACCATACCTATCCATGGTCCTAGAGTCCTTATTAGGAGGATGGACAGGTACGGAAGGATCTGCAAGTTCCTTCTTGGTGGCAGCCGCCACCATGGCATCAGCGGGGACACCTTTTGTGAGGAATTGCTTGTCCGACGGGGCAGTAATAAATTTAGAAGGCCTCCTAGGGACTGGCTCTACAGAGTCAGGAGCAGCCCACGCCTTTCGGGCAATAACCTGAATAAGGGGGTCAAAAGGCGGAGACACCCAGGAGGTGGAGGGCCGAGATCCAAACGCCTCCAGGTATACTGACTCATCCTCAGAGGGATTATTGGTGGGCCAGTTTCCCCTCTGTCTAAGGAGTTCTAGGATGTCTGAGAAGGAGACATCCTCAGAGGGGGATCTTGGGGATCCTTCTGACTCATCTAAGTCAGTATCTGAAGTGATAGACTCGGGGGAGTGTACGTGTTTCCTCTTACAAGTCCTCTTCCGCGGAGGATCTCCCGACAAATCAGGAGAATCCTCGGAAGAGGGGGATATTCCCAATGGGGAAACCTGAGGCGGAGGATCTCTGGGTCCTGTAGCAAGAGAAGTGGCAGAGATGTCAACAGGCACTATAGAGGGAGGAGCTAAGGGAACAGACTGCTGGCTGAGACCAGTGGCCAGCACACTCTTCATCACCTCGAAGGCTCCCCTCCCAGGGAGGTCCGAGAGAACCCGCTCTGAAGAACTAGGAACTCCAGGGCCCACCGAAAGGGAAGGCTCCGAGGCAGATGTCGGAGCCGAGCTCACCAAGGCCGAGGCTCCAAGGGAAGAGCGGGCTCGGACAAGGGTCCGATGCCACTCACCCCTCGGAGGAGACCAGGAAGCCCGCCACCGAATCCCTCTAAGGAAGGTCTCAAGAGGAGATAAGAGTAGAGGCTGAAGGAACAGAAGGGGTATCTGTCCCTCAGCCGTAGCAGTAACCATTCGAAGACTCCAACTCCAAACTCTGGGGTAGAGTCGAAGGAGGAACTGCAATGGGGTGTGGGCCAATAGTCGACTGCTGAGACGGACTATGTAGCATTTGGGCCAGTGCCTGTGACTTAAGTAATCTACTGACCACTCTCTCTAAATCATGGTCAGAAAGCCTGGATGACCTTGAAGATCGGCTCCGATGGCTCCGTTCCGAGAGGAGAGGCGAAGCCGGAGCCGAAAGTATCGGCTCCAAGGAAGGGGACCTAGACCTCTTCCTCGAAGGAACCATCGGAGCCGATGAAACCACAGAAACTGTCGGAGCCGACAACTTATCGGCGCCGACAGGTAGCTTCGATGCATCGGCTCCAGCCGGAGCCGATACAGCCACAAAAGTAACGGTGTCGGTGCTGATCGGAGCCGACACTGATGCCTGAGCCACATGGTGGTCGGAACTGATCGGAGCCGACACGGCGGTCGAACCAGAATCGGCACCGATAGCCATCGGTGCCGAAGGTTTATGTAAAGTACAGTCGGCTCCAGCCGGAGCCGATCTCGACTCTGAAAGAGTCGGAGCCGAGGCCACAGACTTGGACACAGAAGCCTGGGCCTTGGAAGACTTTGAAGTCTTAGATGGAGCCGACTTAGCCGGGGAGCCCTCCGGCAGAAGGCCCCTCAAAATTAATTTATTTCTTCTTTCCTGCAGGACTCTCTGGCTGAAAGAGTGACAAATAGCACAGGAGTCCTGCAGGTGAAGAGGCCCCAGGCAGTAAAGGCAAGAAGTGTGACCGTCTGTCAGAGACATCTTCTGACAGCACGAGTCACACTTCTTAAAGCCTGAGACCCTTTCCTTAGACATAGTGAATCACACACACACAACACTAGTCCAAGAAATTAAATTATATAAAACTACCAATAACAGACACACACACCCTAACAAGGGGGGGATGGGATGGGAGAAAGTCTGACTAGAAATTTTTAAGGAGTCAGGGAAAATCTTGTCAGAAAAGGACTAAAACTGTATTAAAAATAATTATCTAAAGTTTTTTCTGAAGAAAGGGGCAAAAGTAGTAATATAACAATCACTTACCAGGAGCTGGTAAAAGGAGGACCTCATCAGCGAAGCGGCAAACGAGATCTGGGTACTTACCGCCTTGCATCATGGGATATGGGGCTGCCTCGAGCTGGTAAAAGTGACTCTCGAGCTTAGCAAGTGCAGAGTCGGAGCCGAGGATCGGCTCCGAACCCATCAAGCAAGAATGAAGGCGAGATTGACAACTTAACATTGAGGTATTTAGGAGTATGGCTTAAAAATTATTCTGATGTATCAGCTAAGGATATGTGGAAAAAGACTAAACAGAAGATAATAGAAAAACTAAGAAAAATGGAAACTCTGTTATATGGATACGGATAGTAATATACAAGTAATTAAAATGTTTTAGTCCTTTCAGTCTTATACACAGGTCAGGCATATTTTTATCAACCAGAGGAGAAGTTGTGGACAGCAATTAATAGAGTTGAAGAATTGCATCTGGGAGGGAAGACAGCAAGAGTCAAGTGGGTTAAGCAGATTCTTCAAATAGAACAGGGTGGATTGGGATTACCCAATTTAAAGGGGTATTTTCGAACAAAACAGTTAAGGCTCCCATACACAATACAGGCAGAAAATGAGAAGTTATATACCTACCATAACGTTCCATGTTAGTTGTCTTCTTCTAGCCTTCTTTCTTGCTGGATGGGTTCGGCTCCGATTCGGCCTATACTAAGCTCGAGAGCTAATTTTACCGGCTCGAGGCAACCCTATATCCCATGATGCTAGGCGCTAACTACCCAGATCTCGTTTGGTAGCTGAGAACATAGCAATTTTAGCCTCCCAACCCAAGGGAGAGAAGGAAAGGGGGAAAAACTCCCATGTGCCACTACCTGAAGCTATAGTTACCCAAGGATAACCAGTTTAGGCTTCAAATTATGAAGGGTGAAGACCCTGATAAAAAAGGGAAATCCTTTCGGTCTATCCAGGCTAGGGGGATGGTGGGTGGGATGCAAGAAAGAAGGCGAGAAGAAGACAACTAACATGGAACGTTATGGTAGGTGCATAACTTCTCAATGTTAAGTTGTCAATCTCGCCTTCATTCTTGCTGGATGGGACCGTGTCCCAAGCACCTTCATCCCGGGTGGCTCATTGGAACAAGCTCTTGAGAACGGTGGAACCAAAATTTGTCCTGTTTCCGGAGGCCATGTCTAATTTGTAGTGTGTAATAAAGGTATGAGAAGAGGCCCATGTGGCTGCTGAACAAATAGTATCCATTGGCAATCTAGCTTGAAAGGCTGTCGATGTAGCTAAAGCTCTGGTTGAATGGGCTCTTGGCTTAGAAGGTAATTCTTTACCTCTGAGTTGATAGATACAGGTAATCACAGAGGACAGCCATCTAGACAAGGTTACTTTGGATACCGGAAGGCCCTTTTTAACTTCCGCATAGGACAGAAAAGGCTGTTCAGATTTCCTAGTTTGTTTAGTTCTGTCCAGATAATAACGGAGCTGACGATGAACGTCCAGATAATGCAGTTTTAGCTCTACCCTGTTAGAATAATTAGGAAAGAAAACTGGAAGATCGATAGATTGATTTAAATTTGCCTGAGAAGCCACCTTGGGCAAAAAAACGGGTTAGTTCTGAGAGAAATCCTGTCTTTGTGGAAAACTAGATAAGGAGGACGAATGCAAAGGGCATGGAGTTCTGATACTCTCCTAGCAGAAGTTATGGCAACTAGGAAGAGAGTTTTCCAAGAGAGCAACTTTAAAGAACAGGAAGCCACAGGTTCAAAGGGAGGAAGAATCAAGGATGTTAAAATCAAATTTAAATCCCACTGTGGTGGCTTTACAAAGCTTGTGGGACATGATGCTGGAATCCAATAGGCCTATGTGAAAATTTGAAATGGCCGCTAACTGAACCTTTACAGTAGAGGATGAAGAGCCTGAATGAAAAATTTCCGCTAGGAAATCTAGGACTGACTGTATAGGAGCAGTGAAGAGAACTATATTCCTAGCCCTTGCCCAGAAGGAAAAACGCTTCCATTTACTAGCATAAATCCTTCTGGTAGAGGACTTAAGGGAAGCTACAATAATATCACGGACAGAATTGGAAATCAGGGGAAGCCTGGCTAAGGATGGAAGTGGAGCAACCAAGCTGTGAGGTTGGGAGATTGGAGGGATTGGTGCAGCCGCCCTGACTGGTGGGCCAAAAGATCTGGCACTGGGTCCAGATGCCAAGGCTGTTCCAAAAGGTAACGATGCAGGAACGGGAACCATATCTGTCGAGGCCAATAAGGGGCAATGAGGATCATCCTGGCTCTCAAGGCGGTAGCTTTCTGAATCAACTGAGTGATTAATGGAAAGGGGGGAAAATCGTATAGAAGTCCCCGAGGCCAATCGTGGACTAGACCGTCTCTGGGGGGATGGCCTGGAAGGGGAAAGAGGGTGAAGAAGTCGAGGCACTTGCTGTTTTGAGGTGTTGCAAAAAGATCGCAGCAAGGAGGACCCCACTTCTGAAAAATCTCCTCCGTTACTGATTGCTTGAGAGACCACTTGTGCGGCATGAGAATAGCTCTGCTCAACTTGTCCGCTATGATGTTGGACTTCCCGGGGATATGCGTTGCTATCAGAAACCGCTGAGAAGAGATCGCCCATTGCCAAAGTCTGAGTGCCTCTCAACACAGGGGATAGGACTTGGTTCTGCCCTGCTTGTTGATATACCACACTATGGACATATTGTCCGTCTGAATTGCAATAGTCCCTAAAGGAAGAGAGTCTCGGAGGGCCTGCAATGCCAAAAGCACTGCTCTCATCTCCAGGACATTTATGTGCAGGTGGCATTCAAAAGGTTGCCATGTGCCCTGGACTGTCCTGCCCTGAAAATGCCCCCCCCCCACCCGATCAGGGAGGCATCCGTTGTGACCATGGCGACCGGAGGGGAAGGAACGAATGGTCTGCCCTGAAGGACTTGAGGGAAGACCATCCACTAAGACAGATGTTTCTTGCAAGATAGTGTTATTATGATTTTGTGTGTCAAAGGAAGCTGTTGGAAGGACCACTGGGAGAAGAGCATCCACTGAAGGAGCCGCATGTGAAAGCGAGCAAGGGGAAGTAGCGTGATGGCTGCCGCCATGAGACCTAACACTTTTAGGACAAACCTGGCCTGGATTCTTTTGCTCTGAAGGAGGATATGAACATGATTTTGAATATCTAAAACTCTTTGCTCGGTTAATTTTGCTGAGAGCTGTATGGTGTCCAAGGTGGCGCCTATGAAGGTAATAGACTGACAAGGCGACAAGGCAGACTTTTCGAAATTTATGGAAATACCTAGCCCTTTGCAAGTTTGAATGGTGTAATCTCTGGCAAGAAGAAGCTGATGCCTGGTGGTGGCAGTAAGGAGCCAGTCGTCTAAATACGGAAACACCTGGAATCCTTGACGTCTCAGATGAGCCATGATCACTGCCATGCATTTGGTGAACACTCGGGGGGCTGTAGTGAGACCAAAGGGCAGAGCCCTGAACTGGTAGTGACTGGCCCCCATCCGGAAGCGGAGAAACCTCCTGGAGCACCTGTGAATCTTGATGTGATAGTACGCACCTGAAGGTCCACTGAGCACATCCAATTGTCCTAACCCAGAAAGGGTAGAATGGACTGTAGCGTGACCATCCTGAACTTCGTTCTTTTTACAGACTTGTTTAGTCTGCTGAGATCCAATAGTGGCCTCCAGTCCTCTGTTTTTTTGGTACCAAAAAGAATTTGATGTAGATTCCGGATCCCAGTTGGTCTGCTGGGACTGGCTGGATGGCTCTTTTTGTTAGCAGTTTTGAAACTTCTAGTACAGCTTGTTCCCTTAGACTGGGTGGAACGTCTGGGAGGGACCCTTTTGGTCGAGTTGGGGTGTGGGTAAAGGGAATTTTGTAACCCTCAGATATAATCGACTGTACCCATTTGTCTTGTGTGAGAGAAAGCCAGGCTTCTGAGTACAGCGATAACCTTCCCCCGACTGCCTCTGAAGGTGGACAGTCAGGCAGCTTCTCAGGGATGCTGGAAGGGTTTATCAGAGAGAGACTCTCTGTTACCCTGATTCTGCGGACCTCCTCTGCCTCTAGGGCAGCATCTGTTGGTGTCCCCCCCCCCTGCCTCTTGGGGGAAACTGACCTCTTGCGTCAGGCGTGACTCCCTGAGATTTGTGGAACCACATTTTTCCACCCTTTTGACCCTTAGGATAGGGTCTGGACGGGGTTGAAAAACGGACTCCTACGGCAGAAAAAGTCTTGCCATCTTGTTCGCATCTGGTCAAAGTATCCTTCACTTGAGGTCCAAACAACGCCGAACCACCAAAGGGGGAGTTAGTGAAGGACGCTTTGAAGGGGTCTGCAAAGTTGCAAAGACACATCCAGGCATGACGCCTTAAAGCCACGCCTGTGCCTCTACGGCTCTACTCGCTCCATCGACTGCATAGGAAATAAGCCGCATGGAGGAGTTGACAATGGAATTTAGGGTTCCTAGCTGGGAGTTGATTTTGTCATGAGACCCCGCAGCTGTTGGATCCTGTAGGGTATCAGGAAGAAACTCCAAGACACTGTTAGATGATAAAATCCAAGGGTTAACAAAGTGAGAAACAGCAGTATAAGACAAGCGCTTCGCTTTGGGTAATACAAGCTTTATCAAGTCAAAACAGTTTCTTTCAAAAGAAGCTACTGTTTAAATAAGAATCTTAGTTGATCACATGCATGAGCAAATAAATAAACAACTCAATCAAGTGTACATGTTGGTACCATTATAAAATTACATACATGAATTGTTCAATGAAAAGAAAAAAGCAGTGTTAAAAATGTAAGTGAAAGTAGGAATAAAAATAAAAATAAAAATAAAAATGGGGATTATATACAAACCAAATGGATTTAAAATCAGCAATATAGAGTAGGCTAAAAATGTGTATATTACATTCTTGTTACCCTGTAGGGTATCACGCATTTCTTTGAGAATGTCTCTTTGAAGGCGGGTGAAATGGCACAAGTAATTCAGCGACCGCATGGCGAAGGTCGCTTAAGAGAACATCCGCTTGCCGTACCTATCTATAGTCCTAGATTCCTTATTAGGAGGATGGATAGGCACTGAAGGATCGGCCAGTTCCTTCTTAGTGGCTGCAGCCACCACCATGGCATCAACTGGGACACCCTTAGTTAAGAATTGTTTATCTGACGGGGCTGTGATAAATTTGGAGGGCCTCCGTGGGGTGGGTTCCGTCGTATCAGGGGCCGTCCATGTCTTCCGTGCCACCACTTCCATGAGGGGGTCAAAAGGCGGAGAAACCCAGGAGGTGGAAGGGCGAGAACCACATGGCTCCAGGTAAACCGACTCGTCCTCAGAAGGATTGAGGGTAGAAAAGTTCCCCCTCTGCTTAAGGATTTCAAGGATGTCAGAAAAGGAGACATCCTCAGAGGGGACCGTGGGGACCCTTCCGATTCATCCAAGTCGGTATCAGATGTGATGGACTCAGGGGAGTCCACATGCTTCCTCTTACATGTCCTCTTTCGAGGGGGTTCACCTGACGGATCAGGGGAAGCCTCGGAAGAGGAGGATATTCCCAATGGGGAAACCTGAGGTGTTGGGTCTCTACGGTCGGGAATGAGAGAGTGGGTAGAGACCGCAGCAGGCACTACAGTGGGAGGAGCTGATGGAGCTGACCATGGAGCAGGCACAGGGGCCAGTACACTCCTCATGACCTCGAAGGCGCCCCTATCAGGCAGGACAGAGGGCTCCCGTTCCGAAGAAATAGGAACCCCAGCCAGCACCGAGAGGGATGGCTCCGAAGCCGATGTCGGGGCTGAACTCACCAGCACCGAAGCTCCAAGATGGAGAACAGGGTCGGACAAGGGTCCGATGCCACTCGCCCCCTCGGAGGGAGTCCAAGCGCCCGGATCCCTCCATGGATGGGACCATGGAAGAGATCGGAGCAGATGACGGAGCAGAAGGGGGAAATATCGGCTCCGATGTCACGACGGTCACGGCTCCGAGGAGCTCTGGCTCCAAACTCAGGGGCAGAGTCAGAGGAGGAATCGAAGATGGTATGGGTAAAGCCACTGTCTGTTGAGACGGGCTGTGAAGCATTTGGGCCAGTGCCTGAGACTTTAGGAGTCTGCTAACCACCCTCTCAAGGTCATGGTCAGAAAGCCTGGAAGACCAAGAGGAATGGCTCTGATGGCTCCGCTCCGAGAGCAAAGGCGATCTCGGAGCCGAGTGAATGGACTCCAGGGACGGAGACCTAGATCTTTTGTGGGTGGAAGATGGCACCGAAATTAGTGGTGCCGATGGAGCCAAAGACATGTCTGCTCCGACCGGAGCCAACTTAGGAGACTGAGGCATTGGCTCCGTCCGGAGCCGATGCAGAAGACTGCGACATAGCCGTATCGGCACTGGCCGGAGCCGATCGTGACGCATTAGGTGAGCCACCAGCCGAAGGCTTGGAGCACGGAGCCAACGGTTTGGATGGCTTTGAAGGTTTACCCGGCAAGGACTTAGCCGGGGAACCTTCGGGCTTTAATAAGCCCCTCAAAATTAACTTATTCCTGCGCTCCTGCAGGACTCTTGGACTGAACGCATGACAAACAGAACAAGAGTCCTGCAGGTGCAGGGGTCCCAGGCAATAAACGCAAGAAGTGTGACCGTCTGTCAGCGACATTTTCTGACAGCACGACTCACACTTCTTGAAGCCTGAGACTTTAATGTCTTTAGACATTAAGGCTGTTAAAGAAGAGAAAATCTTCCTTAGAAGCTAAAACACACACACACACACAAAGTAAAAATAAAGGTTAATAACCAATGCACACCTAACTGTCCCAAAACAAGGGAACGGGAAAAAAACGGAAGGGCCTAAGGCTTACCCTTAACAGGGGAGGGATATAACTTTGGGATTTAGGGATTAACCAAAAATAGGACCCAATGGGATGGTATAAGTACTAGACTATAATAGTATAAAATAAAAGGGAAAAAATTCCTAAGAAAAGAGAAGAAAAATTTTAATTTTTCACTGACCTGTGGAGCCGGTAAAAAAAGCACCTCGCTAGCGAAAGCAGCAAACGAGATCTGGGTAGTTAGCGCCTAGCATCATGGGATATAGGGTTGCCTCGAGCCGGTAAAATTAGCTCTCGAGCTTAGTATAGGCCGAGTCGGAGATGAGGATCAGCTCCGAACCCATCCAGCAAGAATGAAGGCGAGACTGACAACTTAACATCTATAATTCAAAGTGGAAACTAATCTATGAACCTATGGAAAGATGGTGATGAAATGGGGGGAAGCTCAAGAAACAAAGAGAGACTGGTATTTTGGATGGAAACCTTTAAGGAAAATAACAATAATCATACAGAATATTATATTCATAAAGTTGCAGAAAGTATTCTAAGATCTAAGCCAAAGCAGGAATGGAGAAAGGAGATTCTGCTAATAGGGATGACTGCAATTAGGGATACAGACAATTGACAAGAGGGGGCTGGAATCTGTTGGAGAAAACTGGCAAAGGTAGCAAAGTATTGAGACCAAATAACTAGAGAGGGAATGATAATAGAATGGGAAGACGCCAAGAATTTGTTTGGACTACATATTAGAGATTGCCTTCTCTATCAAGGATTAATATCAAAGTATAGGCAAAGAGAAAGAGATAGGGGTCCTAAATGAAAGACCAGCACTGGTAGAGTTTTTAGTACAATCTAGAACAGAAACTCTCATTAAAAAAGGAATAATTAGTAGATTGCATAAAATATTGCATGATAACTGTAACATTCAATCAGAGGAGGTTAAAAAAGATTGGGAACAGAGATTAGACAAGCAATTTGCAAAGAAACAATGAGGGGTATATATATATATATATATATATATATATATATATATATATATATATATATATATATCCCCCAAATATGCAACAAAATCTAGAAAATTTAGGATTTTTGCTTGTAAATGTTTACATAGATATTTTTATACCCAAAGTAGACGCCAGAGAATTTTTCCTTAGGTAGTTAGTAAATGTTGGAGGTGTGATGGGGAACAAAGAAATAACTGGGAAGATAATTTCTGGGAGTGTAATGAGTTGGCAGACTTTAAAGATTCCTTGAAGACTCATCTGTCAGAGATGCTGGGCAAGCAAATTGTTATAACTAGTGAAATGATTTTTCCAAGCTATGATAAAGAATCGGAATTGCCTACATATAGTAAAGCCTTGCTGAGACTAATTATGGTGGCTGCCAATAAAGCAATTGCTAGAAAATGGAAATCAAAGTCTAAAGCAACAGTACTAGAAGTAGTGAATGTAACAGAGATAAAACAACTGAAACTGGGATCTTTAGAAAAGGGTGGGAGCAAATTACATAGGAAAAATGAGAATTGCGGGAAAAATACATACAAGGGAGGAATGAGATTTAAAAGAAGGCAGGACTTGAATGGGCTATGCAATGTTTGACCGACAATTATTGGTAGATTATAAGTGATGTATGTTTTCAAATAAGATTGCATCAGTATGGCTTGTGATGTAAAAAGCTTGCAACTGAGATTGGTCAATATGGCTCGTTTTCACTTATATAAATGTATGATGGCCTATGTCATAAATGATAATTTAACAAAGATGTTTCTTGTTTAAAAAAATATAATAGCATGTATTTTCTGTCTTTTTAATAATGAAAGTTAGGTGCTTACCATAAAGATAGATCCACATTGTCTCATTTTCATCTGTTTCAGCCTTTGAATTATCATATCCAACAAGATCTGACCTCTGTGCCATTTTATGAAGTTGTGGATCTAAAGATTTGACTAGTCCCCTGCCCATAATTCCCTCCATTCCATCAAAGTACCTCAGATCAAATTTGCTGACACATCTTCAGCTATTATCTAGACTTAACCTAAAGAATATAGATACTAAGGGACACATGAATATCCATAGGAAGGTACAGCATACAGAACTGTTCACAGACAGGGTCTCAGTTGAGTATCTGTTATCAGAAGCTGTCAATGACAACACTAGAAGAGGGAAGGAGGGAGGGATGTTGAACTAGACAGTAATGAGACAACACGGCTCTATCATTATGTTAAGCACACAATTTTCATATCTGATGTCTATTTTTGTCCATTTCAGCCTTTGGGACAGATTCTCCAAGCTGTTAAAAGGCCAGGTGGCATGAACTAAGGACATTCCTGAGAATGGAGGAACCAAAAGAAAAACTTGATCTGGACTGCACATGTCCAGTTTATAATGGGTGGACAATATTGTGAAGATTGGACAAAGACAGGCGAAGGCTGCCAGCCTAGTCAAATAGAATTTAATACATAATTTTATCATTTGTATAAATAAATGTAAAATACAGGTGTGTGTTTTTAAATGAAAGAAAAACACTGTAAAATGTGAACTTCAAGACTGTTACACCATTGTCCCCTTGCTGTAAAGAAAAACTAAGTCAAGCCTTTCAAATGTGTCTTTTGAAATTGAAATGATTTTATGACATTCTTTGATCTTTAAAGTTGGTTCCGGTCAGGCTGGCTGAAGACATTCTGTCTATTGTGTTAACTAAGGACTAATTGCTAGAGTGCATATGTGAAATGCCTTTTAGTGTTGCATTCTTCTGTGCAGGTGTTGCTAAATAATGCAGTTTCTATTAGCCTGGGAACTCAGAGCAGGTGTCAAGATGATGCAATATGAATACTTGGAAACTAACTCAAAATGATGTAATCTGGGGAGGACCCAGAGACATGTTTGTTAGTGATGTTTTATAAACTGTGTCTCAGAGAGAGACTACAGAGCATTTTGATCTTGATATCCAACATACCAGCACTCTGCTTATGTTCAAATGTAAGTTTTTAGCACTGTGATTTCTTGTAGGAATAGTTAAAGCTAGTAAAGATTAATTAGGTATTTTTCTTTGAAATCAGACCTGTCCTACTGTATTATTTTAAGTTTCTGTGTGATCTCTGAACTCTTAGATATCTATGTGGTGTAGTAGTCTTGTCTTGTGTTTTAATTATTTATTATTAAATATTTTTAAAACCTTCTACCTGTGGCTGCTTTGTGTAGAGATAAGCTCTAGAATACATTGCATATTTATAGAGGTTACTGTAATAGGCCACTCTAAAGTAAGCCTTGACTGTTAGTCATACTACCATTGGATAATAATATTGCACAGTAATAATTGGACACCCTTTTAAGGGCCTTTTAGTAGCTAATGTTATTAACTGGGTGGTGGCAGTAATTACTACCATATAGTCTGTGTAAAGAGGCACAGCTGGAGAATCTGTGTCAGTCTTTCCCAGGAGTGTCAGTGAAGTTGTATAAATATTTATCTCAAAGTGTGTGTGTGTGTTGTGTCAGCTACTTGGCAGGGACACAAAGTACTGGTTGGACAGAGAGGGCACTGGAGGTTCTAGCTTGCCCACTTAGGCTGATACCTGGACCCTATAGCTGTGCCAGTGGGCAGTCTTATTGGGGATCTGGTGAGCAAGGGAGCAGCCAGCCCCAGACTGACTGTGATCTCTGTGTGCACTTAGGGAAATTGTACTTTACTGTGTGTGTTAGTTATCCTTTCCTCTTCTATGAGATTACCTCCCTGGTGTTAGTGGTGAGGACTGAGGCTCCTTGATTGCTGGGCCAGGGCATGGTCGTCAAAAGTCACATCCCCCCCCCCCGGGGAACTCAAGCAAGTTTTTCAAGTGCCCCTTGAGAAACATCGCTTGCGAGTGTCAGGTCTATTTGGGTGTACCTCACCCCATTCCCTGTCTTGAGAGCCCATCTGCATTGGCATTGCTACTCCCACTGCGGTGCTACACTGACTTATCATATGCTTGCAACCCCAGACTCCATCTTAGCAACTTAGCATTATGCTGACTGGCTCTGTTTAACCATGTTAGAGGGTTGTGATCTGTCATCACAGTGAGTTTTCTTCCATACAGATAAGGCTGAAGTTTTTGTAGTCCCCACACTATGGCTAGACATTCCTTTTCTACCGCTGTATAGCATTGTTCCCTGGGTTGGAGCCTACAACTGAGATAAACCACTGGGTGCTCTTCTCCCTCTGAAGGAATCTGGCTAAGTACAGCCCCCACCCCATAGTTTGAAGCATCCACCTGCATAACAAAGTCTTTGTTGTAGTCTGGACTGGCTAACACAGGGCGTCCTCCCAAAGCTTCCTTAAGCTTCTGAAATGCCTGCTCACATTCTGGGGTCCACACTACCTTATCTGGCCTGTTTGTCCTTGTCAGGTCTGTAAGGGGAGCAGCTATGGTACTATAATTGGGAACAAACTTTCTGTAGTACCCTGCTGTCCCCATGAATGCCCTCACCTGCTTTTTGGTAACAGGTGCAGGTCATGCCTGAATAGCTTCCACTTTGGCAGGTTCTGGCCTTATCTTTCCACTCCCCACTCTATGACCTAGGTAGGAGACCTCTGCCATACCCACCTGACATTTGCTCGGCTTAATGGTCAACCCTGCCCTCTGTAGTCTGCCCAGCACCTCCCTGACATGCTTTAGGTGTTCTTGCAAGGAATGGCTGTAGATAGCAATATCATCCATGTAAGCAAGGGCAAACCCTCCTGCTCCTGCTAAGATATGATTTACCAGCCTCTGCAAAGTCACTGGGGCATTCTTCATCCCAAAGG
Source organism: Protopterus annectens (assembly GCF_019279795.1). Classification (NCBI taxonomy): domain Eukaryota; kingdom Metazoa; phylum Chordata; order Ceratodontiformes; family Protopteridae; genus Protopterus; species Protopterus annectens. The sequence goes on along the minus strand of NC_056745.1, from coordinate 1,370,982,108 downwards.
GCATCTTTGTGACCTCATACAAGCCAAAAGGAGTCACAAAGGCTGACTTTTCTTCAGCACTGGGAGTCAAGGGCACCTGCCAGTAACCCCTGGTAAGATCAATGGTTGTAAGATATTTAGCCCCACCCAGCTGCTCTAGGGCCTCATCTGTCCTAGGCATAGGATAAGCATCTTCCTCTGTGTGACTATTTAATTTCCACTAATCCACACAGAAGCTGGTGCTGCCATCATTCTTTGGCACCAACACCTCTGGTGAGGCCCAGGGACTGTTGGACTCTTGAATCACCCCTAGTTCCAACATCTCCTGTACCTCTTCCCTCAGAGTCGGTCTGACTCTCTCAGGCACCCTATAAGGGGCCTATCCACCTGGTGCTGCACCAGGTGGGTGCTCCCTGGTTTCCTAGTGAACATGCCCCCAAACTCCTGCAACACTGCTTGGATTTCTCGAACCTGGGTAGGATATAGCTGCTGGGACATTGATACCCCTTCCACTGAGGTGTCAGTCCGAGCCTCACTGAGGAGATCAGTCACAAGATCTCTCTCAGACTCCTCCTGCAATCCACTGCAAATGCTCAGCACAAGGACCTCCCTATCATGGCAAGGTTTCATCATGTTAACATGGTATGATTTGTGCCCCTGCCGTCTGCCTTGCACTTCCACCATGTAGTTAACATCACTTACCTTTCTTACCACCTTGTAGGGTCCCTCCCAAGCTGCTTGCAATTAGTTGTGTCTGACAGGAATGAGAACCATCACCTGCTGCCCTACAGCATACTCTATAGCACAAGCATTCCTGTCATACCACACCTATTTCTGTTGTTGAGCTTCTGCCAGGTTCTCCTGAGCCAAGCCCATGAGTTCCCTGAGCCTTGTCCTGAGGTTCAGGACATTTGCCACAACGGACTACTTGTGAGACTCAAACTCACCTTCCCACTCATCTCGAATTAAATCTAGAGGTCCCCTCACCCTATGCCTATACAGCAACTCAAAAGGTGAAAAACCCGTGGATTCCTGGGGAACCTCTCTGTAAGCAAACAACAGATGGGGCAAATATTTCTCCCACTCCCTCTTAAACTGATCTGCAAATGCCCGCAGCATGGACTTGATTGTAGAGCTTAACCTCTTAACAAGACCATTAGTCTGGGGATGGTAGGTGGTGGTCTTCATGTGCTTCACCCCACAGGACTTCTACAGACACGCCAGCAGTTCTGACATAAAATTGGCACCTCTGTCAGGCAGTATTTCCTTTGGGAAACCTACCCTGCTGAAACTCTCTAGCAAAGCATTTGCCACCTTCTCTGCCTCAATGGAGGACAAAGCCACTGCTTCAGGGTATCATGTAGCATAATCTACAATCACTAGGATATACTTTTTCCCTGTGGAACTTGGGGTACTCAAAGGACCCACAATATCCATAGCTACCCTCTGAAATGGCTCCTCAATCACAGGCAAAGGCATCAAAGGAGCTCTCACCTTGTCTCCTGCCTTGCCTACCTTTTGGCACTTCTCACAGGTCCTGCAGTACCCTGTCACATCTCTGGAAATTCCAGGCCAATAGAAGTTTTGTATAATACGCCTCTTTGTACATTTTTATGCCCATATGACCTGCAAAGGGAATATCATGGGCTATGGCTAGAAGTGCCAGACGGTAAGCTCTAGGCACTTCCAACTGCTGTACTCTCTCACCTTCTAGCCCTCCCTCAGGGGTTCACTCTCTGTACAGTAACCCTTTGTTCCAGTATACAGATTCCCCCTTCCCTTGAGAATCAGGTGCCTCCCTAGCTACCTGCCTCAGGCCTTGCAATGTAGGGTCTGAGAGCTGAGCCTGTCTCAAGTCTCTCCTTGTAACCCTTCCCAGATCCCCTTCCACAGGAAGTCCGGCATCTTCTGACAGCAGTGCTTCACTGTCAGCCTGGGTACTACTACACACCTCTACGTTTGCATTTACCCTGTCCAAGGGAACATCAGTACCCACAAGCAGCTGTGGCTCACATTCAGTCTCACTGTTACAGCATAGCTCACTCCCTGAAGTAACCACCTCAGCAGTCCTGGCTGCAAGTATGCAGTCTGTCTGGGTCTCCCCCAGGCTACCAGACCCACATGCTTGTCTCCTAGCCTCAATGCATGTAACTGCATAAGTACATAGTACTGCCTGATCCAAATCCTTCCCTCTCAGGACATCTGCAGGATGGTAGTTCCATACCCCTGTTGTCTCAAGACAACCCATTGTTGGCATTTTGTCTTTCCCACTTACTGGCGCCCTCACCTTTGGTTCCCCACCTTGCCTCCGTGGACATCTGTGTGCCCCATGGCCCCACTGGTAGCATTCAAAACATTTCACCCAAGGTCCTGGATGTGTACCTGGACTAGTGGTTTCCCCTGCTACTGGCGGATTCTGTTGGGGCAGTCTGTGCTGCCCATCATGGGTTCCTTTAGACCCATGAGCAGTACTGGGGGTCCCTTTCCTGTGCAGGGCTGCCCTGTTTGCTAGGTATAGGTCTCCCTTCTTCCCCAACTCCTCTGAAGTAGCACACCAATAATTTTCCCATCCTTAACAGAAATAATAGAAATGGAATTAAGTGCTTAGTAGCAGTGGGATTAACTATGGCTATAGCTGCTGGGTCAGGTTTTAGAATAGTGTATAAAATTTAAAAATACCGAGGAACTTTATGCATCCTATCTGCCTTTTCAGGGGCAGGTGGCTAACTTTCAGGAAAAATTGCAGGCAGTAACACACACACATCCGCTAAAGTAGACAGAACAGGAGAAATGGGTGTAGGTACTGAAAAATCCTGCAGCAACTCATAGAATTTTCTGTGGGACTGAGAAACCTCAGTGGTCTCCCAATGAAAACCATGGCACATTCTAGCAATAGTCTCAGAGAAAGAGAAAACCCCATGGGGAGAATCAGAAAATGAGCTCTCCTCTGAATATGAATCAGAAATTTAAGGGAAACCCCCAAACCCATACCTGGATCTTTCAGATTCAGAATCTTGAATCTCTTCAGGAAAAGAGGAATCCCACTCTCATTTACCAAAAACTAGTTTGCAAGAAGGATCAATAGCCTGAATTATACATGGAGCCAGACTGAGCAAACTATTCCTATCCTTTCCTGTCTGATTCTTGCTGACAAAAAAATGGGGCAAACTGTGTTACTAATTGCAGCAGCTGCTTTCCCAGGAATGGGCATAGCATTCTGACACAACAGGGAAACCTTCCCTGTTCTCTCTCCCAGGAACAACAAGAGTGACTCTCCCTTGTCCACTGTGGGGAGTTCAGCAGCCAGAGAGACCATGGCTAACCCCCCATCCATACTCGCTGTAGGTGCTACAGCAGAGGGATCCCTCGTAAAAGTTGAATGGTCTGAGGTACAAAAAAATACCCAAAACAGAGTCACCAACCTGTGGCTGAGGCAAAATGCTAGTTTGCTGTGGTGACATGCAGCTGTTTCCTTAAATTTTTCTTTTTGTAGCTGAAAGAAGGACCAATTGTGGGACCAGTAGTCTGTTCCATAGTCAAGCCAAAAATGGTGCCTCTTTACTGGAGAAGACAAGCAGCAAATGCATGTAAAACTACCCATCCACACGAGCTACTTTTTTGACAGAAAAAATGCAGTAAAAAGCACTTTAAAACACTATCCCAGCCCCACCAAGGAAAAATAAACACAATCTATTCACAGAAAATATGTGTTTAGTTAGTAAACTCTACCTTTAAAATGACAAAAAAAATGAGTGCTCCATTTAGAAGTACATAACAGTCTTGAGGCAATCTGTTAAAACCCAACATTCCTAGCTTTAAAATAACTTTCTTGAAGAGGAAAGTAATAAAACATCAATAAAATGAAGAAAATGGAACCTTTCCCCTGCAAGTGAACTTATCTGCCCAGCAAAGGAAAGCACAAGCCAACAATCCTTGAAAACCTCAAAGGAGCTTACTCTTCAGCAGCAGTAGAACTCTGAAGAGCTTCACACCCAAACTTGTCTGTTAGTTAGCTCAGCTCAAGTTGCTTGACAATTTGGACATGTGGAAGGTGCCATGAAGCTTTGGAAGCTGGCCTGCTGTTATATATTCCTTGGCAGGACATAACCCCATATAACTAAGGCTAGTGCAGCAGTGATCAATATGATTAACATCGGTAGGTATGTTGTAATAAAGGGAATTTGGTTAGGAGTGATAATAACAGTAGCACCATAAGTCCCACCATGCTCCAAAGCTAGCAAAGTCAAACAGACTATGGGAGAAGTTACTGGGTTCCCTCAAGGGATATCATTAGAAGCCAGAGACAGGAATACTGTCATAAGAAGAAATTATGTTGCAGTGGGGCTATGAGATCTGGGGATTATTAGGAAAGGGAGATTTCTAAAGAGGTACATGAGGGTAATTGGACTAGTGGACCTGGTTCAAAAAGGATCCAGTACTCCTGAATTTACCCTCTACTCAGGTAGACATGACACTTAGTCAAGAACTGATAAAGCATACATAACCAAGGAGCACGTTCACCTAGTTAGGGAGACCAACATTCATCCAATATCACTATCTGATCCTGCACACATATTTTCAGTGAAGGCAATCAGAGAAGTTTACAGCACTGGTGCTTCCCAATGTACTTTATGAAATGAAAATCCTTCCAGGAATGAGCTATTAATACAAAACAAGAGGTTGTCAGATCACATTCATCCAGCACTGGGGAGGAGGAAGTGTCCTGGGGGTTATATAAAAGGATCATTGAAGACTTGGTACAGAGAAGGGTAAGGGAAACTTGGTCTGACATTCAAACCAGTTACTGGGAAGCATTGAAAAAGATACAAAGACTACAAAACAAGGGTGGTGGGGAGAGACCAAGGACTGAAGCAATCAGGGGAAGGAAACCCACATGAGGTCAAAGAATGTCTGGGTGGTGTAAACCAACAAAGGGTGGGAGCACTCAGTCACTTTTTCATAACAGTGTTAAGCAACCTAAATTGCTGGTAAAAAAGTTGAGACAACTGAAGAGTGAAAGACTTGTAGCTAAACTAGACATCTGGACCCAGTAAATGTAGTGAAGGAACTGGGGCAAATAACAAAAATACTACAGAAGTTTTGTTAAGACCTTGCATAGTAGAGACACTGAGACAGATGGTAGGATGGATAAGATAAAATGGTATATACACAAGGTACAACTACCCAGACTACATCAAGGTGAAGGGGTAAGGCTTAATGGAGGAGATAAGTGAGAAAAATAACATGCACGTCTGGCAAAGCATCAGTATTAGATGGAATACTAATTGTGATTTGGAACGGTAAAAGGGATTTAATTGTAGGGGGTTGGAAGGAAGTGTTAAAATTACTTAAAGGAGTGAAAGGGATCCTTTCATGGATGGAGGCGGTTCTGATACTTAGATGAGGGGAGTAAAATTCAGGCTATGAAGATGATGGTGGCCCCACTGATTTTATATGCGAGTCAGGCATACTTTTACCTACCAGAAGCATCTATCTGACAATCCTTCAAGAGAAAATGAGAGAATCCTCTTGGGAAAGAAAAAGGATTAAATGGGAGAAACTGACTCTTAACAGTGGAACTGGAGGGGGTGGGGGAACAAAGAATGACAAACCTGGAAATGTATTTTAGAGTAACATAGCTTCAGTTCTTATATCTAATGCAGATAAAGTGCTATAGGCCAAGATGGTAAGAAAAAAGAAGTTATGCATCTACCATAACGTTCCATGTTAGTTGCCTTCATCTCCCCTTCTTTCTTGCTGGTTGGGTTCAGAGCCGATCCTCGGCTCCGACTCGGCCATCTTCTATAGCTCGAGAGCTGTTTACTGGCTCGAGGCTACCCCTTTATCTCATGATGCCTAGCGATAGCTACCCAGATCTCGTTTGCCGCTTCAGCTGCGGGGTGTCATTTTTCTGGCTCAGGCTGGTATAAAGTTTTTTCATAGAACTTTCTTACTCTAGAAATATATTTTTTCAGGGTTTATTGTTATCTTTTAGTCTTTTGTTTTGTGTTAGCTAGTGTTTAATTGTAGCATTCTTTCCCTTCCTACTTAGAGAGTTTTCCCCCTCCCCATATCCTCTTCTTGTCAAATTAGCCATTTAGGTTAGAGGCTTTCCTTTTACCTTTCTTTCATAGGCTAGCTGTTTAAGTTAGAGGCTTTCCTATCTAAAAAAAAAAAAAAAACATTTAGCTTTAGTCTGGTAGTATAGAGTGTTTTTTATGTAGACTATATATTGCTTTGATAGCTATTGTTGTATTTGTTGTTTCCTTTGTTTCAGGATTTCAAAGGAATCCAAAGTGTCTGGATTCAAGAAGTGTGACTCATGCTGTCAGAAAATGTCTCTGTCAGATAGGCACACTTCTTGCGTCTATTGTTTAGGTGCTGTGCACCTGCAGGATTCTTGTTCTATCTGCCATGCATGACCCAGCAAGAATGAAGGCGAGATAGACAACTTAACATCAGTCATTACTTAACTACACCAGTTAGGAGACCAGGTGGCAGGACTCCTTTGGCAGGTGTTACAGGAAACCAAAACTGGTTTCTGTCTGAATACTTACCTGGGGGTGGGTGGGGGGGGTGGCTACTGGTAGGCGCTGGGGTCAAAAAATATTAGGGAATTGGAAGGCTGGATTAAATCGATAGGATTTAGCAAGACAAACAGAATGGAGAAGGACCATCATTTCTAACCTTTGGAAATGGAAAAATACTGCATTTGAGACTGAAAAACACTGCATTAAGTATTGGGAGCACTTATTAACAGAAAATACGATAAAACCTTAGGACAAGCACAAGAGATTATTTGAACTTAGGGTGAGGATTATTTTAATTACCTGAGGTTGACATTCAAGCTAACATATCTGCCTAACTTTAACAACAGGACACTTGTGAAACCAACACTAGTTTCTCTTATGATAGAAGATAAAGAAGGAGAAGGGTAGGAGAAAGAGTTTAATGAGTAAACGATATAAAGCTATATTAGAAGTAAGAAACAAAGAATGTTTAAAGATGCAGCAATCATGAAAAAAAAGAAGATGAACAGTCCAATTGAGGATCACTGGTAGACGGAAATCTGTCTAGTCCCCAGGTATGCCACAAGGTCAAGAAAATTCAAACGTTTTGTTTGGAAATGCCTGCATAGGAATTTTTATATCCCAGACAAATTGAGCAGGACATATCCACAGAAGGAAGCAGGATGTTGAAAATGTGATATTTGTTTGGACATGAGAAGGACTAAATCAGTATAATCAGGATTTAAACAGACTAAGACACATGGGGGGGGGGTAAGATTGGTCTTATGGAGGAATGGTTAATGTTAGGTTGGAACAGTGAGGCTGCCCTTAGATACAAGAATATATTGATAGCCCTGAGGATAATACTGGATAAAAAAAATCACACGAAGTAGAGATTAAAAGAAGCACCAACAATTTTAGAGGTGACACAACTAATGCAGGACATAAAAGATATGGAGTTAAGGTGTAGCAGCCCACACACAAGGGAAATACATATTCCAAAAATGATCACTAAGGGAGAAAATCAAGGAAGGCAGCTTCCCCCAAAGGTAGGAATATATTGCCTGTTTATGTGTATTCATCAACATACTTAAGAGCGAATGGGGAGAATGGAGTTTTATATAAACTGACACTTGGGTTGATTGGCAGGAAGTTGATTTTTGTAAATATTTTATATGTTTTATTGTCTTTTTTATCTCAAACATCAATATGCAAAAATGAGTCAATTAGAAAATGAGAATATTATAAATCATGGTCTCCTAAGGAAATAATATACAACGGTATGGAAGACAACTATGTTTGATTCTACTATGAGAATGAGGTATAAATAGTTGTGCACCATGCATGTGGACTGCATGATATGTGAAAAATTAATCTTGCTGGTACTAATAAAAATTCTTAGTTAAAATAAAAAATAGTGTATGGGTGGATGCTTATACACCTCTCATCAGTGTACATTACATTCCCAGTTCTACAAGTGACCGACCCCCAACGCACACACAGGGAAGGAGGGATCCGGTAGACAAATACTCTTTCTTATATGTGACTAAACAAAATAAATAATTTGTTTCAACAGTTTAAATTACTAGGTGTTCCTGATCAGTGACATTTTTAGCAAATTAATAAGAAATCAAGCTAATCTAAAAAACAGAAACGCTAAAGAATAAAATCAATTTGCTACAGTAACTATGGTAAGCAGAATACCATATATGAAATAACAAAGTTTAGTAAGTACATAAAGAGAAGTAGTAGATCTTTACAGAGGTACTGTTACTAAGCAGCCAGTCTGGAATATTTAGTAATAGCAGATCTGTGTTAATGTAAATGTTACAAAAGTTAACACATTGATTTAAAGAAGGAAAATACTCAAAATCATTTTGACAAAGGACAAAAATAATCCCTGAAGGTAACCAAATAATATAGCAATAAATGTTTCAATGTACTAGGGTTACAACAAACTCTTAAAACTCATAACATGTTACCGAGGAGTTTGCATATGAAAAATCTATCAATTGCCCTATTATCTGTATGAATATTGAACACATTTTTGAACTGGAAAAGTTTTGGGGGTATTTCTCAGAATAAGCTGAAGATCTGTTCCACAGTCTTGAGGCTCTAACTGTGAAGAATTTTTCTTTATCTTCCCATTAAAAGATTCAACTTCAGCCAAACAGTGACTATTTCTTGTTATACTGATATGAATGGCAAGAGAAACTCCCATGGTAGTACACAAAAATTAAAGTTATGTACTCACCCTAACTATGCACCTGTGTTGTCCATTTTCATTCCTCCTCAACATATGGGTTAAGGATCCGACCTTGCATCTGACTTGGCCACATTCCACAGACTTGCAGACCCAAGTGTCCAGCTCATCCCTCTATCAATAATGCCCTAGTCAGCCTACAATACCACAAATTGAGTTTACTGCATTACAGACCCAAAGATATAGTAGAAAAAGGGAAATAACAGTAAGGCTAGTGCTGAAACCTGGAACAAAAGGCTCCAAAATATCCATCAGATCACTCCAGAAGAGGACAGGAAGGAGGGAGGGGATTTGTAGAAGAATGAAAACGGACAACATAGATGCATAGTTATGGTGAGTAGATAACTTTTAATATCTGATGTTGTCCTTTTCATTCTTCCTCAACATATGGGACAGAGTCCTCAGCTATGTGAATCTTGGGTGGCCCTCATGGAAGGACATTCCGGAGAACTGCCGAACCAAATGCAGCCCTACTTCCTGAAGTTAAATCTGTTTTGTAATGAGCAATACAGGTATGGGCATTAGACCAAGTAGCTGCTGCACAAATATCATCAATGGAAGTTCTACACCAGAAGGCAGAAGAAGTGGCAATGGATCTAGCTGAATGTGCCTTATGCAATTTTGCTAGGGAGAGGCCTTGCTGGGAACAGACCAAAGAAATGCAATAAGTACTCAATTTGACCAGAGTAATTTTAGAAATTGGTGATCCCAATCTGTTTATTGGGAAAGGGACAAACAATTTGTCTGTTCTCCTGAAATCCTTTGTTCTCTATAAATAGAAATGTAGCTGTCTATGTACATTTAAAAGATGTAGCAAGCATTCTCCCTTATTTGAAAAATTAGGGAAGAAGACAGGCAAATGAATTCTGTGATTGATATTTGATTCAGAGGCTACGTTTGTTAAGAAGGATGAACTGGTTCATAAGGTAAATCTATCTTTGTGAAAAACAATGTAAGGGGATTTGAATGAAACAGCCTGGAGTTTGGAAACTCTCCTTCCAAATGTAGTAGTTACTAAAAATGCTGTTTTCCAAGACAAACATTTTAAATCAGTTTTGGCTAAAGGTTTAAAACTTGTTGTGTCAACCCCTGTAGTATAAATATCAGCTCCCAAGGAGGTGACAGATCTTTGGCTGGAGGCCTGAGTAAAAAGGTGCTCCTTAGAAAACCTTGCATAATTTAGAAGAAGCTAAACAAGAAGTTTTCTCTCCTGAATGAAAATTTGATATGGCTGCTAATTATACATTGATTGTGGAAAAACTAGCACCATACTGAAAGAGAGACATCAGCTAAAAACTCCAGTACAGAAGAAATAGGAACTGTAAAAGGGTCAATTTCCTTTTTTATAGCCCAAAATAAGAATATTTTCCACTTACTCCTGTAAATCTTCCTAATAGAACCTTTCTATGAAGATAAATGTATATAACAAACCAGGGAGGAAAGCCTGGGCATTCTAGCTATTAATGGAATTGGAGAAACCATGTGGTTAGTTTAAGGCCTGGAATATTGGGATGATTCATCCCCGAGGTATGCGACAGAAGGTCTGTACTGGGGTCCAGTATCCATAGAGGATAACAAAGATGAGACCAAAGGAAGGGGGAACCACACTTGGTGAGGCCAAAAGGGGGGAATGAGGATAACTGAGCTCTTCAACCACCTGGCTTTCTGTAAGAATTTTGGAATCAGATGTACCAGGATATAAGCATAAAGGAAAACAGAGAGCCAGAAATGGACTACAGCATCACTCAGTGACCTCCCTGAGGGAGGATCAAGGCAAAATACCTGCCGCACTTGTTGTTGTGATGGGTTGCAAATATATCGCAGCAAGGTTGACCCACAATGATGGAAAATTTTCTTCGCCACTTATTCTTTGAGAGACCACTCTTGAGTTATCAGAATGGACCTGCTGATTTTATCCTCTAGTACACTGGATTTCCCTGGAATGTGCATTGCCACTAGAAAGTGGTTGTAGGAGATCGCCCACTGCCACACACTCATAGCTTCTCGACAGAAGGGATAATATTGGGCTCCCCCTTGTTTATTGCTGTACCAGACTATGGACAAGTAGGTTTGAATCTCAATAGTCCCCAGAGGGGGAAGAAGACATGAAAGGCTCCATAAAGTCACACAGTCGCATCCAGGCATGTCTCCTTACAGGAATGCCTGAACTGGCAGCCCGAGAGGTACCCTCTGTAGCATAGGATATTAACCTCTTAGATGCACTAGAAATGGATAAAAAGGGTAGCCAGATGTGAAAATGACCTCTTATAGTCCTCCACAGACATGGACTCCAAGAGAGATTTGGACAGCTCCTTGGTCAAATCCCTCTGCAATCTTGTAAAGTCCGCTAAATAATTCAGAGACATTCAATTCAAGCAAAGGTTGCTGAAGCAAAATTACCTTTCCAAAGCTGTCCAACACCCTTGATTCTCTATTAGAGGGATGGCCTGAAGAGCTCTGCTCAGCTAGTTCCTTTTTTGTGGCTGCTGCCACAACCACAGCATAAAAAGTGACTCCTTTGCTCTAATGAGGTCTGTCTTTGGTGGTATCAAAATGTTATTTGGATGATAGGGATTGGTTGTACAAAGCCTAGTTTGTGCCATGCCTAGTGAGAGACTAGGTTGATAAGCTCACCAGCTGAGGGAGTCACCCAAGCTGTAGATAGGCCAGAACCAAAAGCTTCCAAAATACAGACTCCTCGGGAAGAGGTATCTGAGGACCAACCACCTTTATACATAAGGATATCCAAAATGTCTCCAAAAGAGACATGATCAGGTAATGAACTGGGAGACCCTTTTGAAGTAAGTATACTCTGTGAGAGATTCCAAAGGGGAATCAATGTGCCTCTTTCTGCATGCTCTCTTATGGGGAACCTCAACAGGATGCTCTGGGAAGTGTCCGAAGTGAGGAGAAGTTCCTCTAAGAGAACTGCCTGGATGCTAGTTGGCACTGTCTGTCCCTGTGGAAATGGTCTGATGAGATCAGAGGTCAGACTCAAGGAACGAACAGATGTCGGATCCAATGAAGAAAGACAGATTGGCTCTCTTGATGAGAGAAAACCCTCTCCACTACTTCAAAAGCAGACAGAATGGGAGAAGTCATGGCTGGTTGCATTAGAGCCAAAACTTCCAAAGTGGATAAGCCTCGACCATACCCTGATCTATGCCTTGAGGATGGAGTCTGACCTGAGCTATCTAGCATTGAGTCCAGAAGGACAAGAGGGAAAAAGTCCCCAAAGAAAAAAGCTGGGCCAAGACCAGTTCTCCAGGAACGGAACCTGAACTGGGCCCAGGTCCCTTTCTGGTAACCTTTGTGTAGAAAAAAAAGGGAAGGCCCGAATGGAAAAAACTTTTCCCCCAACAGAAACCCCGGACCCGGAAAGGAGTTTGTCAAAAACCCGGGCAAAGAAATCCAGTATTTTCCCCCAAAGAAAGGTTGCGAAGGCCCCAAAAATTTTCCCTTTACTGCCAACCCGATTTTTGGATTGGTCTTAGTTCCCCGTCTTCTTTGGCACTAAAAGAATCTGGAGTAGAACCCTGATCCGATCTGGTCTGGGGGGACGGGCTGGATGGCTCTTTTCTTTAGCAGATGGCCAATTTCTGCCAGCGGCCTCCCGTTGACGGGTGGGGCGTCTGGGAGGGACTTCAACTTTGGAAGGTGAAGGAAAGGGATGCGATATCCTCTGGATAAGATTTGGAGAACCCAGCGGTCCGATGTTATGGACTCCATGCCGCTAGGTGCCCCAAACGTCCCCAACTGCCTCCAGAGTGGAGCAGTCGGGCAACCCCTCAGGGTTGCTGCGGCGCCGTTCAGAGAAAGGTTCCTGGACCCGAAGTTTCTGGGAGCCCCTCTGCCTCTAGGGCGGCGTCCTCCCTGTCCTCCTCTGCCACGGAAGGACTGGTTGTTCGGAGCAGGCTGGGACTGCTGCGACTTCGGAGAACCACATCTTCTTCTGACCCTTTTGGTTCCTAGAATAGGGCCTCTGGGGTGCAGAGAAGCGGATTCCGACGGCAGACAGCGTCTTCCGTCCTTAGCTCTGGGTCAACGTCCTTGAGCGGTTTTGCCAAACAGAGCAGAACCATCAAAGGGCGTTAAAGCGCTTTGAAGGGCTCAGAAAAATCGCGGTACGGAGCCAGGCCTGGCGCCTAGTGACTAGTCCTGTCCCGCAGCTCTAGGCGCCTTCCGTTGCATGGGAGAGTAGCCGCATAGAAGTATTAGTAACTGACCTAAGAGTGGCCATACGGGTGGAGTGCAGAACCCTGTCCTCCTCGAAATGGACTCTGGGGATGCAGCGTATTCTTTAATAAGATCTCGCTGCATCCTAATGACATAGTGCCAAATAGTTCAGCCCTTACCGAGAAGGTGGCTGAACTACACATCTGCTTGCCCAAGCGGTGCATCATCCGAGACTCCTTGCTCGGGGTGGACTGAGGACTCTCCTGAGCCAGTTCCTCTTGGTGGCGCCGCCCGTCAACATGGCATCTACCGGAGGCCCCTTACTCCAATGGGCCGGTCGGATGGCGGACTAAGAGATCCTATCTGGTCTCTTGGGAATTGGCTCCACGGTGTCCGGTTCCTTCCACGCCCTGGTGGTAATAAGGTCCACCAGGGGTGCGGCAGGGGACACCCAAGAGGTAGACGGGCCCGCTTCAAATGCCTCCAAGAACACGGACTCGTCCGAGGAAGACTTGAGGCAGACCACCCCTTATACGAACATTTCCATGATGTCTCCAAATGAGACATCCTCGGGGTGACCGTGGGAGCCTTTCCCTTCCTCCAAGTCCGTGTCTTCTGTGAGAGACTCGGGGAGTCAATGTGCCTCCTTTTGCACGTATGCTTGCGAGGACATCCTCTGGGGGCTGTCAGAGGAGTCCTCACAAGCAGCAATTTATTCCATAGGAGCAACTTGGGGCACAAGCGGGCTGTCCCAGGGGCCGGATGGTGGAAGCCTGGCCCAGTGCAGAGGGAGGCTGGGACGGGCGGAACAAGTGCCGGGGTCCGGAGACCCTCAACAGAGCCCTCTCCACTACATCAAAAGCGAAGGAGCCGACCTCGACCAAAGGATCCGACAATCGGCTCCCCTCGGATCCGAAGAGTGGACGGAGCGGCGCCGGCGCTTCGGATCGAAGGACAGTGCGCTCCGACACAGGCGGCCGAAGGAGCACTGATCCCCAGATCCGAGGCTCGGATCCAGGCTCGAGAGGTCCGGATCCGGCGCACTCGAGGGCAGGGTCGGATCCGGTACCAAGTACTATCGGCCGACCCACCCCGGCTCGAAGCTGCTCGGCTCCAGCTGCTCGAACCCAGATAGCGGGTCGGAGAAGGGCAATAGGCTTAAAAGGGTGTTGAGCTCCCCCAGAGGGAGGCAAACACTCCCATCTGCATCTGGGCCTGGATGAATCTTCTCATCATCCGGTCCAGATCAGCATCTGAAAGGCTATATGTGGATCTCGGCGGCTACGGTGGGCCTGGAGTGCCTCCTCGATAGCCTCGGCGGATCGGTCTCCTCCTCCTCAGGACCCGGTGAAAAGCACACAGGGGACCGGAGCCGAGAAGGAGGAGACCGAGCACGGAGCCGGGGAGAAGCCGCTTGGCTGGCGGGGCGAAACAGAGGTCTCGGCCCGCCGCTTGTGGTGCTTCTCCCTCCGATCCTTTCCTAGCATCCCTCTCCTCTCCAGAAGCGGGAGGTTGAGTCCCAGGAGCAGGAGGGTGCCAGGAGAGAATAACCGGAACCCGCAGTTGCTCCGAGGAGGCCGAGGCGGGCGAGTCTGGCGGTAAAGACCCGCCAAGACAAGCTTGGACCTCCGCTCCTCAGTGCCCTGGGGTTGAACCCTGCACAAATGGAGCATCCAGATGTGAGGTGTTCAACCCCCAGGCTAACACACAGTGTGGCCATCAGCCGGGAGAGCTTATGGCCACACTCGAGCATTTAAAAAACAGATTTGGGCTGATCAGCCATCCAAATCTATAAAGCTACTAAAATAAAGTAACTAAAACTAATACAGACACACAGGCCCAACACACACTCTCGCCAAGCGAGGGAGGGAAAACAAATATAATTTAACTCCTAAATAAAACTATCAAAGAGGGAAACCTAAACTTTCACACAAAAATGCACAAAAAACTTTAAATTTTCTGAATTAACAGTTAAGAAACTAGCACTTAGCTGAGAGCTATGAATACCAATCCAGTCACCAGCCTTGACAAGCGAGATCTGAGGTCATGAGGGTAGAGCAGGGCATTATGGGTGAGGGGAGGAGCTGAGAGCTTGGATCCATAGCTGGAAAACCTTGCCGGTTCGGATCCGATGTCGGATCCATAACCCACAGGTTGCAGACAAATGAATATCCTACTTCAGATCAAAGTTTAGTAAGTACATAAAGAGAAGTAGTGGATCTTTACAGAGGTACTGTTACTAAGCAGCCAGTCTGGAATATTTAGTAATAGCAGATCTGTGTTAATGTAAATGTTACAAAAGTTAACACATTGATTTAAAGAAGGAAAATACTCAAAATCATTTTGACAAAGGACAAAAATAATCCCTGAAGGTAACCAAATAATATAGCAATAAATGTTTCAATGTACTAGGGTTACAACAAACTCTTAAAACTCATAACATGTTACCGAGGAGTTTGCATATGAAAAATCTATCAATTGCCCTATTATCTGTATGAATATTGAACACATTTTTGAACTGGAAAAGTTTTGGGGGTATTTCTCAGAATAAGCTGAAGATCTGTTCCACAGTCTTGAGGCTCTAACTGTGAAGAATTTTTCTTTATCTTCCCATTAAAAGATTCAACTTCAGCCAAACAGTGACTATTTCTTGTTATACTGATATGAATGGCAAGAGAAACTCCCATGGTAGTACACAAAAATTAAAGTTATGTACTCACCCTAACTATGCACCTGTGTTGTCCATTTTCATTCCTCCTCAACATATGGGTTAAGGATCCGACCTTGCATCTGACTTGGCCACATTCCACAGACTTGCAGACCCAAGTGTCCAGCTCATCCCTCTATCAATAATGCCCTAGTCAGCCTACAATACCACAAATTGAGTTTACTGCATTACAGACCCAAAGATATAGTAGAAAAAGGGAAATAACAGTAAGGCTAGTGCTGAAACCTGGAACAAAAGGCTCCAAAATATCCATCAGATCACTCCAGAAGAGGACAGGAAGGAGGGAGGGGATTTGTAGAAGAATGAAAACGGACAACATAGATGCATAGTTATGGTGAGTAGATAACTTTTAATATCTGATGTTGTCCTTTTCATTCTTCCTCAGCATATGGGACAGAGTCCTCAGCTATGTGAATCTTGGGTGGCCCTCATGGAAGGACATTCCGGAGAACTGCCGAACCAAATGCAGCCCTACTTCCTGAAGTTAAATCTGTTTTGTAATGAGCAATACAGGTATGGGCATTAGACCAAGTAGCTGCTGCACAAATATCATCAATGGAAGTTCTACACCAGAAGGCAGAAGAAGTGGCAATGGATCTAGCTGAATGTGCCTTATGCAATTTTGCTAGGGAGAGGCCTTGCTGGGAATAGACCAAAGAAATGCAATAAGTACTCAATTTGACCAGAGTAATTTTAGAAATTGGTGATCCCAATCTGTTTATTGGGAAAGGGACAAACAATTTGTCTGTTCTCCTGAAATCCTTTGTTCTCTATAAATAGAAATGTAGCTGTCTATGTACATTTAAAAGATGTAGCAAGCATTCTCCCTTATTTGAAAAATTAGGGAAGAAGACAGGCAAATGAATTCTGTGATTGATATTTGATTCAGAGGCTACGTTTGTTAAGAAGGATGAACTGGTTCATAAGGTAAATCTATCTTTGTGAAAAACAATGTAAGGGGATTTGAATGAAACAGCCTGGAGTTTGGAAACTCTCCTTCCAAATGTAGTAGTTACTAAAAATGCTGTTTTCCAAGACAAACATTTTAAATCAGTTTTGGCTAAAGGTTTAAAACTTGTTGTGTCAACCCCTGTAGTATAAATATCAGCTCCCAAGGAGGTGACAGATCTTTGGCTGGAGGCCTGAGTAAAAAGGTGCTCCTTAGAAAACCTTGCATAATTTAGAAGAAGCTAAACAAGAAGTTTTCTCTCCTGAATGAAAATTTGATATGGCTGCTAATTATACATTGATTGTGGAAAAACTAGCACCATACTGAAAGAGAGACATCAGCTAAAAACTCCAGTACAGAAGAAATAGGAACTGTAAAAGGGTCAATTTCCTTTTTTATAGCCCAAAATAAGAATATTTTCCACTTACTCCTGTAAATCTTCCTAATAGAACCTTTCTATGAAGATAAATGTATATAACAAACCAGGGAGGAAAGCCTGGGCATTCTAGCTATTAATGGAATTGGAGAAACCATGTGGTTAGTTTAAGGCCTGGAATATTGGGATGATTCATCCCCGAGGTATGCGACAGAAGGTCTGTACTGGGGTCCAGTATCCATAGAGGATAACAAAGATGAGACCAAAGGAAGGGGGAACCACACTTGGTGAGGCCAAAAGGGGGGAATGAGGATAACTGAGCTCTTCAACCACCTGGCTTTCTGTAAGAATTTTGGAATCAGATGTACCAGGATATAAGCATAAAGGAAAACAGAGAGCCAGAAATGGACTACAGCATCACTCAGTGACCTCCCCTGAGGGAGGATCAAGGCAAAATACCTGCCGCACTTGTTGTTGTGATGGGTTGCAAATATATCGCAGCAAGGTTGACCCACAATGATGGAAAATTTTCTTCGCCACTTATTCTTTGAGAGACCACTCTTGAGTTATCAGAATGGACCTGCTGATTTTATCCTCTAGTACACTGGATTTCCCTGGAATGTGCATTGCCACTAGAAAGTGGTTGTAGGAGATCGCCCACTGCCACACACTCATAGCTTCTCGACAGAAGGGATAATATTGGGCTCCCCCTTGTTTATTGCTGTACCAGACTATGGACAAGTAGGTTTGAATCTCAATAGTCCCCAGAGGGGGAAGAAGACATGAAAGGCTCCGCAAAGTCACACAGTTGCATCCAGGCATGTCTCCTTACAGGAATGCCTGAACTGGCAGCCCGAGAGGTACCCTCTGTAGCATAGGATATTAACCTCTTAGATGCACTAGAAATGGATAAAAAGGGTAGCCAGATGTGAAAATGACCTCTTATAGTCCTCCACAGACATGGACTCCAAGAGAGATTTGGACAGCTCCTTGGTCAAATCCCTCTGCAATCCTGTAAAGTCCGCTAAATAATTCAGAGACATTCAATTCAAGCAAAGGTTGCTGAAGCAAAATTACCTTTCCAAAGCTGTCCAACACCCTTGATTCTCTATTAGAGGGATGGCCTGAAGAGCTCTGCTCAGCTAGTTCCTTTTTTGTGGCTGCTGCCACAACCACAGCATCAACAGGGACTCCTTTACTCTAATGGGGTCTGTCTTTGGTGGTATCAAAATGTTATTTGGATGATAGGGGATTGGTTGTACAAAGCCTAGTTTGTGCCATGCCTAGTGAGAGACTAGGTTGATAAGCTCACCAGCTGAGGGAGTCACCCAAGATGTAGACAGGCCAGAAACAAAAGCTTCCAAAAATACAGACTCCTCGGGGGAAGAGGTATCTCAGGACCAACCTCCTTTCTACTTAAGGATCTCCAAAATGTCTCCAAAAGAGACATGATCAGGTAATGAACTGGGAGACCCTTTTTGAAGTCAGTATCCTCTGTGAGAGATTCCAAAGGGGAATCCTATGTGCCTCTTTCTGCATGCTCTCTTATGGGGAACCTCAACAGGATGCTCTGGGGAAGTGTCCGAAGTGAGGAGAAGTTCCTCTAAGAGAACTGCCTGGATGCTAGTTGGCACTGTCTGTCCCTGTGGAAATGGTCTGATGAGATCAGAGGTCAGACTCGCGGAACGAACAGATGTCGGATCCAATGAAGAAAGACAGATTGGCTCTCTTGGATGAGAGAAAACCCTCTCCACTACTTCAAAAGCAGACAGAATGGGAGAAGTCATGGCTGGTTGCATTAGAGCCAAAACTTCCAAAGTGGATAAGCCTCGACCCTGCCCTGATCCATGCCTTGAGGAAGGATCTGACCTGAGCTATCTAGCATTGAGGATCTGAGAGGCAAGTACAGTTAGTAGATCCTGGCCCCCTGAATCCAATGCAGATACTTCAGCTCCAAGACTCATCCTGATCTGAGAAGATAGTAGTAAAGATACAGAGGAATTTGTTTTTTTTTTTAAATTGCAGAATACTACCAACAATAGTAGAGGTACTTATCCTAAAAAAGGGTAGGAAATAAGTAAAGGATAACAGGTACCAACAAAGGTACACAACAAAAAATTAACCAACAAGGTAGAAAAAGGAAGACGTAAAAGAAATTACTGATGGGTAGAAACTCAAAACACTAAATAGATAAAAGAGGGAGGGTGTACAGAAGATTAATTTGACAAGATTCCTGACAAAAACTACTCACAAGTGCTCAAAAGATTTTACAAAAGGCTTTTGAGGGAGGGTCCATGTCCATGGGGATGATGGCAAACAAGATCTGAGGTACTGTAGGCTGACAATGGTTTTATAGGTAGAGGGAGGAACTCGAGAGTTGAATCTGCAAGTTTGTGGAATGCGACCAAGTCTGAGGAAAAATGAAAAGTACAACATTAGATCTTCATTTAGTATATATTTATGCATTAGCATCATATCCTCTCTAAAAACTGTAGATGATGGTAAATAACTGAAGCTACCACAATCTCTCCTTGTAAGTAAGGCCACCAACACTGTGGATCCCGGGAACTGCCGCCCCATCAGTCTGACGAGCCTGATCTGCAAGGCCATGGAAGGTATTATCATGGAGCTTATAAACAAAGACATGGGCAACCTTCAAACACTGGACCCCACGCAGTTTGGGTTCGTGAAGGGCCAATCTTGTCTCCTGAACCTGATTGACTTCTTTAAATCAGTCTCCAGAGCCATGGACATGGGTAGGTGGTCCACACAGCCTATCTGGACCTCGCCAAAGCCTTTGACACCATCCCTCACTCTGGAATCATAGATAAACTTACTAAGCTGGGCATTAATCCCTACGTCACTCGATGGGTTGCCAACTGGCTTACTGATAGTCCCACATTGTAAAAGTAGCAGACTCCAAATCCAGCTGCAGACAAGTGGAGCACCTCAGGGTTCAGTCCTGGGACCGCTTGTTTGGCATCTACTTCTCTGAAGTACAGGCCAGAAATAAGGGACTCTGGCTAACCAAGTTCACAGATGACTGCAAACTGGGAGCCATTAATGAATCCCCAAATGATGTGGAAATTCTACAAAAGGGCCTTACAGAAACAGATGCTTGGTGCCAGAGCCATGGGCTCAAGCTCAATGCCAAGAAATGTACAGTTATCCCCTTTGGGAAAAAACATGTACCCGTGAACTACCACATAGGTGGCAGTACACAAAACACCGAAAGTGTGATAAGAGACTTAGAGACACAGGTGGACAGTGGTCTCACCTTCGATAACCACATTGTCACAACAGTCAGGAAATCCTTCTATGTGGCACACCTCATCACTAAGGGCTTTTCATCCAGAAAAAAGGAGGTCATTGTCCCACTGTACTCATCCCTCATTAGACCCATTATAGAATACAATGCCCCGTTTGGTAAGCACCTCTCAAGACATCTGCAACAACAGGAAATGCCCCAGAAATACCTCACTAAAAAAATCACAGGCCTAAAGCAGATGCCCTATGCTGACCATCTAAAAAAACTCCACCTATACTCTGTCACATATCGTCTACTCAGAGGCAATCTCTGCTTAACATACAAGGCCATGTCAAGCCCAGAGCTGTTGGACATGCTATAGTTAAAGAAATCCCAATCCCTCAGAGACACATGCTCCAGGGATCTAAACCTTGTCATCACAATGAACAAAACATGCTGAAGGGATAGGTTCCTGACCCAGAGACTCCCCAGACTCTGGAATAGACTGCCCATACATGTCAAGCAGAGTGCCTCTTTGGCCCTCTTCAAAAGGAACCTTGATGATTGGATGGGAGATAGAAAATTCACCCCGGAGATCATGTCAGTCGTCCTGCTAGACAGGGGTCCAGGGAAGTAAATACTGTGGGAAGAAATAGCCAGGGAATTGTTATGGCTAGGCTTGTATAGGCCCTAGGGCCGATAGCCTAGTACCAACCTATGAACCTATGTTCTTAGTGAAGTATTTTTGTATTCCCCACTGTCTTTTCAAGTCTCTGATGCTGTATGAACAAAAAGAAAAGTACAGTTGCATAAGTAAGTTACCATAACAATAGATGTTAAAATAGATGACTGTTACAGTAGCCTAAACAATATGGAACACTTCCTGCCAAGGAATGGATGACTGGCTAGCTTCCAAAGGATTTGGGTATCTTCCACATGCCCTAAACACTGTACAGCTTGAGGACAGGCTCCAATCTTAACTCCAGCTTCCTCTTCACCTCATCTCCAATAAAATATTAACCATCTTTATATCTACGGAGCAGCAATCATTTCCTGTAGCTCATATATAGTATAATGTATTGTTATGTATACAGGTACATCAGCTTGTGACTTATATTGATCTTTGCAAACTTTTGCTAACTGCACTGTACTCTGTCTTACTGTTTAATTTTTGATTAGGTGTATATTTCTATATCACACTGATCTCCTGCTTAACCTTTTATTCACTGTAATGGGTTGTGAATAAAAAGGTAACTCAGTGGTCAAGTTTACCTTACTGCTGAATAAATAGATAAATTGTAAAGGAACAGTCACTTTACTGGTAAATCATCTCACTGAAGTCAAATCCTGGCCAGACAATTGCACAAGTAGAAGCTTCTTAGCTGTTTTAGTGATGTACAGGAATAAAGTCCGACTACAGCCCAGCAACCAGAGCTTAAATTTTGTGTTGGGTGCTTGCAAGCACAGGAGGGGAGGATGACTGTGCCCATTCTTAGGGGGAGATGGGAAGGGCACACTAGCATGATGTTCTCTCTGGTGAAGACCAGGGAGAAAACAGCTGATAGTGCTGCCTTCAGGTGGGCAGGGCTACTAAAATCATGTCCCTTGATGAAGTGAGGAGCTAGGCAGCACTCATGCGCACTGTGTGTCCCACCATCCCACAATATGCCGTCACTGATGTGCTTATGGGTTAGTGAATGGATAAAGAAAGCACACCTTAGGCAGCCGAAGGATACTGCACTAGGGCATCTCAAGCTCCTGTGATAAACTGAAAGGCTGCCAGCCTAGCTAGATAGAATTTTGTAGATAATTCTGTCATTGTAAATATTAATGTAATCCACAGGCTTGATTTACAAATGTAAAGAAAACCAAATGTAAGAAAACTGTGTTATATGCTGAACTTCAAAAATGTAACCAAAGTGCACCCTGCTGGAAGAAAGCTGTTAAGTAAAGAATTACAACTGTGTTTGATCTTAAGCTCGGATACAGGATGTCTGGGCTAGCAAATTATTTCTATTGTTATTAAGACAGAGATAATTACTAGATTTTACATGTAAAATTGTATTTTATTGCTGTGGCTTCCTGACCAGGCGCAGCTTACAAAGAAATGCCAATTTTGATTTTCTGTTAGCCTGGGAACTAAAGGAGAAGTGATAAAAATGATGTAATGTGAAATGACTCAGCAGTACTGGGTATTATCATTTTAAAACTTTCCCAGAGAGAAAGATTGAACATTTTGTATTTTGTCTGAAGCTGACAACATCTCTCCAGCACTTGCTTTGCTGTGTATGTAAGTTATTTAGAACATTGTTTCTCTTACAGTTAGATAAATATAGCCAGATTAACTTAGCTGTTTTATATATTTATGTCAGACTATCCTACAATATTGTTTTAAAGGTTTCCTGTGATCTCTGAACTCTTGATTAGCACTGTGTTGAATTGATTAGATTTGTCTTGTGCTTTTATTATTTATTATTAAATATTTTTAAACCTTTCAACTGTGGCTGTTTTGTGTAGAGATAATTGAAGCTCTTAAAAGAGTACTTGTATGTATTTGGTGATACTGTCCAAGCCAACAGTCTTGCTGCTCAGTCACACTTACTATTTGGATAACAGTAATATTACACAGTGAAATTGGTCACTCTTATTAGCAGATGATAAGAGTAGCTGGTGGCATTGATTACTACCTTACAGCCTGGCAGGAGGGAGCATAGCTGGAGAACCTGTAACAGCCTTCCCGAAGAGGGTCTGTGTGTTTGTATATAAAGCTAATCTCAAAGTGTGTGTGTGTGTCAGCTACTTGGGCAGGGGAACAAAGCACTGGTTGGACAGAGTGTACTGGAGGTTTTGGCTTGACTACTCAGCTGAGATCTGAACCCTATAGCTGTGCCAGTGGGGAGTCTTATTGGGGATCGGGAGAGAAAGGGAGAAATCAGCCCCAGACTGACTGTGATCTCTGTGTGCTCTTAAGGGAAATTGTACTTTACTGTGTGTGTGTACTTGTTATCCCCCAATGTACATGCCTCTCACTGGTGCTACTGATGAGGATTGAGGCTCCATGATAACTGGGCCAGTGCACAGGTGTCACATATTAATTGTTTGGCAGTGGTGGGATATCCACATCAAATATTAATTGGTTGATAGGGGTGAGTTAGCCACATCACATATTAAATGGCTTGTAGTGGTGTGGATAGTGAATTCCTGTAGCTTGTGTACAGTGATCACTGAAAGTGTTTTCTACTCTAAATCAGACACACAGTGAATATTCAGAGTTCAGATTACAATTGTTTTATTTCTTTTGTTAGCTTAGTTAGTCAGGGAGAGCACGCAAGCATGTCAGCAGAGGAGTACAGTAAGCTGACAAGGAGCCATTTGGCTGAGATGTGCCAGGCTAAAGGACTGGTACATGAAAACCTTACTAAAGCAGACATGATTGCAGCTTTGGTCACATCTGCAGTAGAAAATAGCAACCAGGAGGATGATTAGACTGGCTGTGGAGATGTACAACACTCAGAGAATGGATAGCTCATTCTTTCTGCAGAGGACTTAAAAAATCCATCTGGAGCTAAAGAGACTTGAGTTGGAGGCCAGTCATTTGGAAACAGAAGCAGCAGAGAGACTGAGATGTCTGCAGGCTGAGGAGAATGAGAAACTGCTATGCCTGGAAGCTGAGGAGAAGGAGAGGCAGAGGCAGCACGAAAATGAGATGCTGACTCTTCACCAGAGACATGGAAGTAATGGGGAATGGAGTAACTGGACCCCAGAAGCACAAAAGGTCAGTAAATTTCTTCCACAGTTTACAGAGGGGGACAATTTTGATAGTTTCATTCATATATTTGAGAGGGTATGTAAACAGTATGAGGTTGACCAAAGGTTCTGGGTACAGTTCCTGATCCCCTTACTCTACGTTAAAGCTGTAACTGTGCTGTCAAAATTATCTGATCATGATTTTTTTAAGTATACTGCTGTTAAGAATTGTTTGCTAGAATTTTTTAAGCTAACACCTGAAGCTTACAGGAAAACGTTTTATAAGCATAGACACAAGGCCGAAAGTGTGTGTGAATATGTTGCTGAGCTAAGCACTTATTTTCATAGGTGGGTGAATGGATATCAGGTCACCACTTTTGAAGGGCTGGCAGACCTTTTGGTGAAGCAACAAGCCCTTAGGACTTTGCCTGAGGACATGAGGATCTGGTTAGCTGATAAACAATGTGCTACTTCAGATGAGTTGCGGAAGAAGGGAGACCTATACCTAGCAAGCAGGGCATCACTACAGAGGAAAGGGACACCCAGTGCTGCTCATGGGTCTAAAGGAACCCATAGTGGGTATCCCAGAATGCCCCAACATAGTCTGACAGTAGCAGGGGAAGCAACTAGTCCAGATACACATCCAGGACCTAAGGTTAAATGCTTTGAATGCAACCAGAGGGTCCATGAGGCATACAGATGTTCATGGAGGCAAGGTGGGGAACAAAAGGTGAGGGAGCCAGTAAGTGGGAAGGACAAAATGCCAACAGTAGGTTGTCTTGAGACAACAAGGGTACCAAACTATCACCAGGGGTTATATCTTATCATAGTGAATGGCAAAGAGGCCATTGCTAAGAGAGACACAGCCTCTGACATAACCATTGTGAAGCCTGCAATGGTTACAGAGCAGCACTACTTGCCTGGGCAGCCTACTCCAGTCAGAGCTTTAGGAGGGACCCAAATCCAAATACCTTTGGCTATGGTTCACCTTGACTGGGAAGGTGGAAAAGGAAGCCAGCAAGTAGGTGTGTTTGAAGATATCCCTGCAGATGTCCTGATAGGGAATGAATTTGATAATGCAGTACCATGTGCTCATGCAGTTACATGCAGTCAGGGTTGGAGACAAACATGCGGGTTTAGTAGCCTGGGGGAGACAAAGTCAGACAGCATACTTTCAGCTAGGACTGGTGAGGTTGTTACTTCAGGGAGGGAGCTACTCTGTAGTAGTGAGACTGGAGATGAGCCACAGCTGCTTGTGGGTACTAATGGTCGCTTGGACAGAGTGACTACAAGGGCAGAGGTGAGTAGTAGCACCCTGGCTGACAGTGAGGTACCACTGTCAGAGGATGCCAGACTTTCTGTGGAAGGGGAGCTGGGAAGGGTTACAAAGAGAGAGTTGAGACAGGCTCAGCTCTCAGATCCTACATTACAGGGCCTGACAGAAGTAGCTAGTGAGGTGCCTGATTCTCATGGGTAGGGGGATTGTGTATACTGGGACAAAGGGTTACTGTATAGAGAGTGGACCCCTGAGAGAGGGCTAGAAGGTGAGAGAATACAGCAGGTGGTAGTGCCTAGAGCTTAACATCTGGCACTTCTAGCCATAGCCCATGATATTCCCTTTGCAGGTCATATGGGCATAAAACGTACAAAGAGATGTATTATGCAGAACTTCTATTGGCCTGGAATTTCCAGAGATGTAACAAGGTACTGCAGGACCTGTGAGCAGTGCTAAAAGGAAGGCAAGGCATGAGACAAGGTGAAAGCTCCTGTGATGCCTTTGCCTGTGATTGAGGAGCCATTTCAGAGGGTAGCTATGGATACTGTGGGGCCTCTGAGTACCCCAAGTTCCACAGGGAAAAAGTATATCCTAGTGGTAGTAGATTATGGTACAAAATACCCTGAGGCAGTGGCTTTGTCCTCCACTGAGGCAGAAAAGGTGGCAAATGCTTTGTTAGAGATTTTCATTATGGTAGGTTTCCCAAAAGAAATACTGACTGACAGAGGTGCCAGTTTCATGTCAAACCTGCTGGCTTGCCTGTGGAAGTTCTGTGGGGTGAAGCACCTAAAGACCACCCTTACCATCCCCAGACTAATGGTCTTGTTGAAAAGTTAAACGCTACACTCAAGTCCATGCTACTGGCATTTGCAAACCAGTTTAGGAGGGAGTGGGACAAATATCTGCTCTATCTGCTGTTTGCTTACAGACAGGTTCCCCAAGAATCCACAGGTTTTTCACTCTTTGAGCTGTTGTATGGGCATAGGGTGAGGGGGCCTCTAAATTTAATTTGTGATGAGTGGGAAGGTGAGTGTGAATCTCACAAGGAGTCTGTTGTGGCATACATCCTAAGCTTCAGGACAAGGCTCAGGAAACTCATGGGCTTGGCCCAGGAGAACCTAGCAGAAGCCCAACAACAGAAAAAGGTCTGATATGACAGGAATGTTTGAGTTCGAGAGTATGCTATAGGCAGCAGGTAATGGTTCTCATTCCTGTCAGACACAACCAGTTGCAAGTAGCTTGGGAAGGACCCTACATGGTGGTAAGGAAGGTCAGTGATGTTAACTACATGGTAGGACTGCTAGGCAGGAGGCAGGGGCACAAACTGTACCATGTTAACATGATGAAACCTTACCATGATAGGGAGGCCCTTGTGCTGAGTATTTGCAGTGGATTGCAGGAGGAGTCTGAGGGAGATCTGGTGACTGATCTCCTCACTGAGGCGACAGACTGACACCTCAGTGGAAGGGGTATCAATGTCCCAGCAGCTATCTCTTACTCAGGTTCGAGACATCCGAGCAGTGTTACAGGAGTTTGGGGACATGTTCACTGGGAAACCAGGGTGCACCCACCTGGTGCAGCACCAGGTGGATACAGGACCCCAAAGTCCTATTAGGCATGCCCCTTATAGGATGCCTGACAGAGTCAAACATATTTTGAGGGAGGAGATATAGGAAATGTTGGAACTAGAGGTAATTCAAGAGTCCAACAGTCCCTAGGCCTCCCCAGTGGTGCTGGTGCCAAATAAGGATTGCAGCACCAGGTTCTGTGTAAACTACAGGAAATTAAACAGTCACACAGAATCAGATGCTCACCCCCATGCCTAGGACAGATGAAGCGCTAGAGCAGCTGGGTAGGGCGGCTAAGTATCTTACAACCATTGATCTTACCAAGGGTTACTGGCAGGTGCCCTTGACTTCCAGTACTAGAGAGAGGTCAGCTTTTGTGACTCTTTTTGGCTTGAATGAGTTCACAAAGATGCCCTTTGGGATGAAGAATACCCCAGCAGCTTTCCAGAAGCTGGTAGATCATACCCTAGCAGGAGCAGGAGGGTTTGCCCTTGCTTACCTAAATGATATTCCCATCTACAGCCATTCCTGGCAAGAGCACCTTCAACATGTCAGGAGGGTGCTGGGCAGACTACAGAGGGTAGGGTTGACCATTAAGCCGAGCAAATGTCAGGTGGGTATGGCAGACATCTCCTATCTGGGACAGAGTGGGGAGTGGTAAGATCTGGCCAGAACATGACAAAGCGGAAGACATTCAGGCATGGCCTGCACCTGTTACCAAAAAGCAGGTGAGAGCATTCTTAGGGACAGCAGGGTACTACAGAAAGTTCATCCCCAGTTATAGTACCATAGCTGCCCCCCTCACAGATCTGACATGGAAAAACAGGCCAGATAAGGTAGTGTGGACCACAGCATGTGAGCAGGCATTCCAGAAGCTTTGGGAGGACCCCCTGTGTTAGCCAGTCCAGATTACAGCAAAGAATTTGTTGCGCAGGTGGATGCTTCGAACCATGGGGTGGGGGCAGTACTTAGCCAGATTTCTTCAGAGGGAGAAGAGCACCCAGTGGCTTATCTCAGACGTAGGCTTCAACCCAGGGAGGAATGCTATGCAGCTGTAGAAAAGAAATGCCTAGCCATAGTGTGGGCACTGCAGAAACTTCAGCCTAATCTGTATGGAAGGAAATTCGTTGTAGATACAGATAACAATTCCTTAACATGGTTACATCGAGCCAGCCAGCAAAATGCCAAGTAACTCAGATGGAACCTAGGGTTGCAAGCATATATGTCAGTGGAGCACCGCAGTGAGGTTAGCAACGCCAATGCAGATGGGATCTCAGTACAGGGAATGGGGTAAGGTATACTCAAATAGATTCAACCTTCTCAGGCACTTGAAAAACTAGCTTGAGTTCACAGTGGGGGGGGGGATGTGACAAACTGAAAGGCTGCCAGCCTAGCTAGATAGAATTTTGTAGATAATTCTATGTCATTGTAAATATTAATGTAATCCACAGGCTTGTTTTACAAATGTAAAGAAAACTTCTTATTCTTCTTTTGGCTTATCCCGGTTAGGGGTCACCACAGCAGATCACCTGTCCACTCATGATTGGCAGTGAAGTTTTGCGGTGTCAAGTTGCCAGCCCAGCGCCCACCCTTCCACAGAAGGCACACACATGCACGCACTCACACCTAGGGCCAATTTAGAGTGTCCAATCCACCTACAGCATGTCTTTGGGATGTAGGAGGAAACCGGAGCACCCGGAGGAAACCCACATGACCACAGGGAGGACATGCAGACTCCGCACAGAAGGCACCCCAGCTGAGGATCGAACTGGAAAACCTCTTGCTGTGAGGCAACAACGCTAACCGCTGTACCACCATGGCCGCCCACAAATGTAAAGAAAACTAAATGTACGAAAACTGTGTTATATGCTGAACTTCAAAAACGTAACCACAGTGCACCCTGCTGGAACAAAGCTGTTAAGTAAAGAATTACAACTGTGTTTGATCTCAAGCTCGGAGACAAGATGTCTGGGCTAGCAAATTCTTTCTGCTGTTATTAAGACATAGATAATTACTAGATTTTATATCTAAAAGTGTTTTTTATTGCTGTGGCTTACTGACCAGGTGCAGCTTACAAAGAAATGTCAATTCTGTGTTTCTGTTAGCCTGGGAACTAAAGGAGAAGTGATAAAAATGATGCAATGTGAAATGACTCAGCAGTACTGGGTATTATCATTTTAAGACTTCCTCAGAGAGAAAGATTAACCATTTTGTATTTTGTCTGAAGCTGACAACATCTCACCAGCACTTGCTTTGCTGTGTATGTAAGTTATTTAGAACATTGTTTGTCTTAAGAGTTAGAAAGAAATATAGCGAAATTAGCCTACCTGTTTTCTATATTTATGTCATACTATCCTACAATATTGTTTTAAAAGTTTCCTGTGATCTCTGAACTCTTGATTAGCACTGTGTTGAACTGATGAAATCTGTCTTGTGCTTTTATTATTAAATATTTTTAAACCTTTCAAATGTGGCTGTTTTGTGTAGAGATAATTTAGGCTCTTAACAGAGTACTTGCATGTATTTGGTGATACTGTCCAAGCCACTCCAATAGTCTTGCTGCTCAGTCACACTATTTGCATAACAGTAATATTACACACTGAAATTGGTCTCCCTTTGCGAAGGGCCTTATTAGTAGCTGATAAGACTAGTTGGTGGCAGTGACTACTACCTTATAGCGTGGCAGGAGGGGGCATAGCTGGAGAACCTGTGCCAACCTTCCCCAGGAGTGTCTGTGTGTTTTTATATAAACCAAATCTCAACGTGTGTTTGTGTGTCAGCTACTTGGGAAGGGACATGAAGCCCTGGTTGGACAGAGAGGGTACTGGACATTATAGCTTGACTACTCGGCTAAGATCTGAACCATATAGCTGTGCCAGTGGGGAGTCTTATTGGGGATCTGGAGAGAAAGGGAGAAACCAGCCCCAGACTGACTGTCATCTCTGTGTGCTCTTAAGGGAAATTGTATTTTACTGTGTGTGTACTTGTTATCCCTCCAATGTGCATGCCCCTCACTGGTGCTAGTGTTGAGGATTGAGGGTCCTTGATTACTGTGCCAGTGCATGGATGTCCCACTCCTTTTCAGCCCCAAGCTAGATTAGTAAGTCCAAGAGAGGAAAGGAGAGCTATACAGATACAGTGATCAAGGAGAAGCACCAGGAAACAGAATAAGGTCAGCTGCTAGGAAGACAAAAAATGCCTCAAAAAGGTATTAACTTCTTACTTCCCTGTAGGTACCAATGTAGGTCTCACTGGAATATGCAGGCATAAGTATGCATGTGGTTCAGTTATACATCCCATGTGGTGCACATTTTCTTTAGTTCTTTGAGACTGTTACTCTCTGTAGAACTCTTGGTCTAAGTAGTGGGCTGAATGTTAAGAAAGCTAGAAGAATCATCATTTCCTTGTATTACATCTGTTCAGTTTTCTGCAAAGAGGACCACAAGGCCTGAATCATGAGACCATGGTAATGTGACCTGCAGGAAATACCCAAAGAAGCTGTTATTTTGTGATTTAGAGAAGAAGGAATTAAAGTAAAGTAAGACTCTGGTATAACGAGAACACATCAGTCAGGTTATGGATGACAGAAAGGACATACTTCAAAAGTGAGATGTTGTAACTCCACAGTTTTCTGAGGTGCCATGGAATCTCCTTCATATGCAGAATCAGATTGTGTACCAAGAGAATACATTTGAGGAATATCCCTGTAGTAAAAGGCTTTTCTTCTGAGAGCTTCATTAATGATTTCCATCCCCTGATGCACCATGTCCTGAGGAAGATATATCATTCAAATGGGGGAGTACAAAGTAGTCATAAAAATGTATTTGTATGGGGGAATAGGAAACAAAAGATCTTAATTGGAAGTGAGACTGGATAAGCAATTCACAAAGAAACAATGGCAGGATATATGTATGTCTCCCAAATATGTCACAAAATCTAGATGATTTAAGATTTTTGCCTAGAAATGTTTACATAAATATTTTTATACCTCAAGTAGACTCCACAGAATTTTTCCTCAGGCAAACAGTAAGTGTCGGAGGTGTGAAGGGGAGTAAAAAGTAACTGGGACCATATTTTCTGGGAGTGTGGTGAGTTGGTGGATTTTAAGGATTCTCTGCGGGATGTACTGTTGGAGATGCTGGGTGAGCAGATTGGTTTGATGAGGGACATGATTTTTCTGAGCTATGATACAGAATCAGAATTCCCTAGACATGGTAAGGCCTTGCTGTGTCTAATAATGGTGGCTGACAAAAAAGCAATTACTTGAAAATGGAAATCAAAATCTAAACCAACTATATATGTGAAGTATAGTGTGTGTTATGTTAATATAGTTTGATTACTTTTATATGAATGTAAATTTGCCTATGTCACAAGTGATATGATTCCATAAACATGTTTGTAAAAAAAAAAAAAGGAAAAAAGATCTGAATTCTCTTGATTGAGGGTAATGTTTCAGAAAATACTAAATTAGATGGAGGAGTCTCTGACACTTTGGTTGATGTCTTGAAGGAAGCAGTCATCAGGTTACAGATACATGTCTGAGGCGAATTATTGCAGAATTTATGCATTTGATAAATATCCTGCCAGCAGCAGACAGGTCAGATGTCAACTGTCCAGATTTTTGCCTCATATTTTTGGTCTGCTCCTCATAAAAATTATGGTTTTCTGGCAAATCACTGAAGATTCAGTTCATTAAATAATGATGCACTTTTGAGTTTCAGACTTCATATCCTTCTGAAATGCATGCTAATGCAAATCCTGTTATTCCAACAGCTTAAATTTATAAGAGCTACATTTAAAATCTGTTCTTATTTTTGGGCCTTTGTTAGCCCATTATTTTTAGCTTTGTCCAAACTTCTTGTGCTAGTAATTTGCAAGGTATGATGAATAGATAAAATAGTTATGGCAGCTTTCAGCATACTATACAACAATGGTTATGTGATTTCTAAATAGGTATTTGAATGGTATGCATCCTGCATTTCTATTAAAGCAAGAAAGGCATCTTGTAGACATCTACAGTGGTATACAAGGATAAAGCCATGACCATGGTCTAGGTGACCTGAATTCAGTTAGCAGTTCAGGCACCTGGCAGCTATTTAGGAAGGATGTGTGTGAATGGCTACTGATGGCTCACACATCTTAAGGAGTGGGAGGTGGTCCTAGCAGGAGCACTAGGTGTTGCAACCATGGAGCATGAGCTTATGAGCACACATTACCATTCTTTATATGCACATTAGCCAAGTGAGCAAGAAGAGGCATGCATTCTGAGGCAGGCAGCACTAAGCAGAGAGCTACCACAGAAGGAAGGAGTGCAGCAATAACGGAAGGGGTAGACACTTCACAGAACCAACAAGTTGGCCTGCTCCTTACCAACAATGTCTTGCCATTGGGGAAAGAATGTGTCAACTGGACTTTCTGGGCAGCCAAAAAAGGGCTAGGTTTCTAGCCTATTTCAAGAAGCCCAGATCTCAGACCATGGAACAAGTGGGCTAGCTGGTTAGGTACAAGTACAGAAACCATCAGTCTAGTCCTGTGGTGTGGGAAAAGAAGAAAGGAATTTTACCTCAAGAATAAGATTTGTATGATCTGGCTTAAATTTGTGAGCTCTAGACTAGGCCTCCAAAGATTATTCTTTTTGGAAAAATCCCTGAGTTGAAACCTTCTTTTCTAACCACAGTAACTGTTCAATGTCTGGCTGTCCGGTAGTACCCGTTATATCTGAGCTCTTCTGAACACTTGAAATACAGCCTTGTCGATACAATTCCCTTTACCTAGCTGTGGCAACACTAAAGGATTTTCATAGAAAATGAGAAACCCTTGTCTGTCCCCAGAATAAGGGCAGGCTGCAGCTAAAGATAGGGATGACAATGAATGTCGTTAGTGGGAAATTATCTGTGTCTTTGGTACTGTTGCTAGTACTGCTGGTTAGACTTCCACCCCTAGTTCTTCCTTTAGAACTCTGCTTGATTCTTATATTGGTGTATTCTGCTGTTTCTTGTAAAAAGGCTAGAGTTTAGATCAAACATTTCTCCTTTATGTAGAGATAAGGGGAAAAACATTGTTTAACTGTCTGAAAATTATTCACCTTTACTTCCCACTCATTCAGTACCAGTACATTTTATAATGATGACAAATACGTATGCTGCACAAGAGCATTCAGGAGCAACCCCCCCGCCCCAATACTGTTTGGTACTGGTTAAGTTCTAAGCTGTATATGTCTTCTGACTAATGTAAATGATCCAGTTGCCACTGTGTCACAGCCACACTTTATGATGTAGGCAGGAACCTAAACAGCTAGTCTTTGCCTTCATAATCTCATATTTATATATGATACCAAGTCTGTTTCTGTTTTAGTATATACCCCTGGCACTGAAACATATAATTTGGCAATCAAGAGCTCTGGTAGCTAAAGCAGAGGAAGTTTACACAGTATTTCCCAAATCTAGCCAGTATTTAACATTCATCACTGGAATGAGACTAAATGCTGTTGGTCTCTTTGATCTCTTCTGAACTGACAGGTCTAGAACACTTGGATCAGCCATATATATATATATATATATATATATATATATATATATATATATATTTTTTTTTTTTTGGTGAGTCTTTGCTGCTGCTTTCTGCTGGTCATCAGACCATCTCTTGGTCAATCAGCCCATTCATTTCCATCATCAGTCAAGAGCTGATCAAGAAAAGGGGTGGTTCAAGCATATTTTTTTTCATTTTTCTCCTCATACCTGTCCTTATACATACCTAGCCAGGAGGTGTGTCCCTTCACATCCACAAGGGGTATTTCTCTCAAGGAGCCCTGTCTTCCACAGCATAATCAGTGGTCTCTCTAGACTACACCATTAAGCCTGCACCACCCTGTGTGCTTCCAAGTGCGTGCACATTAGTCCTTCCCTCCAGCAGAGGAGAGTGAGCCATGCTCCTTCATTCCTTCCCCTACCAGCTTGGCTTCTTCAGTGTACAGTCACCTGCATCAGAGTCAGGGTTCCATCCCTTTGCACTACAGAGCCAGACCTAGGGTAATTCATACAGTTCTAAAACAATTTTTTGAATCAATGACCCTCGCCCCATTCCTTAAAACCTACTGTGTTATCTAGGTATGACAGGCTGAAAATCTGGCCCAGGGACCAGTGTCTTGAAGACCTCATCACCAATGTAAATTAACAAAGTAGAAACTGCTAGAGATTTAGGAGTCTCAAGTTTCAGCAGATCAATATATCTTTGCTTTGGTCTGACATTACTGAATTGAACTGAGCCCTGTAGAATGCCAATATACTCACCACAATTCACAGAAACAATAACTCATTGAAACTACTACACCCTAACTCTTATTTATACAAGTATATGTTTTTCACAGTTTGTTAACCAGGTAGGTCGACTGATCTGTGGACCCATTTCAAAAATGACCCAGGCCATGGGGACAAGACAATACATTACAAATATATAATATAACAAGTGAACTATGAATGCCACTGTGAAAGTTAAATAACATTAACAGCAGACATTGCATCAGAAGGAATCTAAATGTCATAAAATACTTATATAACAATTATACAACTACAGTGAGCAGATAAACACAACAATGCATTTCTAAGCTTGTGCAGAGGAAGACAGACTAATAAGCAAATATGCATTTACAATGAGCCCTACAGAAGGGAAAATTGGTTGCTAAAGTGATGCGAGTTACAGTTTTTACTAAGAAGGCAAGGTTAAACATTGCAGAAAATAAGTATAGAATGTCTTGCCAAGTAATTCCTAACAAAAATATAGCATAGAACGCCTAGCCAAGTTAGACATCCCAAAAGTAAACACAGACATAATAATGAAAGCAGCTTGATCCACTTGTTAATTCTCAAGCAGTTACTACCACTGCTAAAGTGGCAAAGTTCAGAATTATAGCAAGTATACACAAAGAACATATTGCCAATGTGAACATGTAAACCACAAGAGATAGTGGTCACAAGCAACCCTTCCAGCTATCAATGACATGCTCCTAGGGAACAAAAGACTACAAAGTTAACACAGCAAATGTCCAACAATGCTGAACATCACTGTACCACACTTGTCAATCCCATTCTCTGCACAAAAGATCACAATATATTGTCAGGGGCTCTCAGTATTTTGTACACACATGCCTCTATCCCCAGTCTTCAAAAGTGCATAGTGGTCTGAACTTAACACTTTTCATATATTATCCATAAGCAGTTCAGAAATCAAAAATGCAGTACAATAGTATACTGCAAAGCAATATCCATATACAAAATTGCATACAAAAACTCACCAAAAACTAGGGATACTTACAGAGTCAAAACGTTCTCAGAAACAGAATTAAAACTACACTTACCACCTCCTCTCACTACTTTATGGCGCACCCATTCATACTAACCTCTAGGCATCACAAAAAGCAAAACTTGAACAGTACTATAATAAAATTGCTAAATTTGCAGCAAATACCCCCTTTTGAACCCTCAACTAAATAAAACTAAAAAGCCCAAACTGGTTAGAATGTTCCCATCAACTACCATTTACATTTACAAAATATTTTACTGATCTTTGGGGGGGCAATAATTACACAGAGGCTATTGGTTGTTTCTAGAGTAATTTACATGTATTTTCTTCTTTCTACTGCTCCACCCACTATTGTGCTTTATTTCTCAATCACCCCACACTCTCTCATCATTCCTTCCTTCCTCCCTTCTCACTCTCTCTGTCTCTCTCACCGGCTGGAAGGGAGTTAAAGGGTAAGTGATAAAAGACAATCAAATGTTTTTATGTAGCTGTTGCATTGCAGACATTGTTGCTAAAACCTCATTTCTACCTGTAAATGCCCCTTCTAAGTATGAGTTACAACCACTGTTTTTATTTAGTTGATTTGTGTCAGCATTTTTTGTAATGGTGTCCAATATTTGTCATCAGAATTCCACTGTGTTTCATAAGAAATGAATGCTAATTATATTAGCATAACTCTTTACAACCGGTGTTACATAAGCTATAAAGGTAATCTAAACTGTAATGATCTCACAGCACTTTCAAATCCTTTCATTGCCAAAAAGAGCTTGTTGGAATATAAGTTAAAATACTTGAATTAGGTTTAAAGTAAGTGCTTATTAAAACTTCTCTTGAATTTAAGTCAACTAGCAGAAGTAAGATGAAGCAACACCAGGCTATCATAAAACCAGCAACAGTTTATTCAGGAAACAGGCACAGACAAAGGCATAAGGACTTACGCAGTATTACAACTGCTTCATCAGATGCATAAAATCTATCTAATTCAATGTCTACTAAATAACAAAGTGAAAAAAATCACATGACGTCCTAGTAAAACTCTTAAACAGATAACATTTTAAACATATGCAGTACTAATATAAAACATGTATAAAAAAGTGAATGTGTATAAAAGGTGGGGGGAGGGTTGAAAGGGAGTTTATTAAAAACTCCCTTCTTATTTAAAAAGAGGATGTGCTTTCAACATTAGTTTCAATGGTACTTTATCATTAAGTCCTGACCCTGTATCTGCTCTTAATCTAATAATCCACTGCTTTCGAAACACTCTGTTTCATTATTAATATCACCTCCCCTGAGACTTTCCTGCACCATATCTATAACTTGAAACCTAAATACATGCTCTGGGGAAGTGTCTACTACATGTTTAGCTAATGCATTCCTAACCATAGTATTTCTTATATCATTCAGATGTTCTCTTACCCTTTCTTTCAGTCTTCTGTCCGTTTTACCTAAATAAAATTTACTGCAGGTTTTACACACTGCTAGGTAAACCAAATGACTGCTGTTACAAGTTGCCACCACTGAAAATTTATAGACCTTGTTCTGGTCTGGGTGAAAAAAATTCACCTGTCTGATCTATAAAACTGCAAAAACTGCAGTTATAACAAGGTCTACTATTATTTTTATTTTTATAAGAATCCTGTTGTTGTTTTCTGCTATCATACCCCATAAGACACTTGGGGTAACATAGCAGCTGACCTAAAAATGTATTTATTTTATAAACTATGCTGGGACATTCGCCTATTATAGCTTTCAACTCTGTACTTGTTTTCATCACACCTCAATGTTTTTAATAACCCCAATGTTTTTTAATAATGTCAACTACACCTTTAGAATCCTTAGAATATGTTACTGGTACCCTGCACCTAAGCTCATCTACCTTATTCAAACATGCAGGTGGATTTGAGGAAAAATAAGACCTTCCTTCATCCCCTTGTCTTTGTATTACTTCAACTTTATCATAACCCCTTGCTACAAAAACCTTTCTTTTAGATCTCTCCGTTCTTTCTTAAAAATTTCCTCATTAGCATTAACTTGTGATGTTCTTATAGCTTGCCTCTTCACCACATTATTAAAAGTAAAATGTTGGTGCATACTACTTCGATGCAAGTAAGTGTTCTTGTAACAGGGTTTTGTCACAGTATCTGTTGCCCCATCTTCCTTTACCTTCACTAACACAGCCAGAAAACTAATCTCCCGATCTAAACAAGTCATCACAAACTTTAAAAAGCTTCTGTTTGTATTAATATAATTATAAAAATCTGACAATTCCTTAGTAGGGCCTTCCCATATTAAAAACAGGTCATCCACGAATCTTCTGTAGAAAATTACATGTTTGTCTAACATACTACCTAATACATGTTCCATCTCCCATACTAGCATGATTAAGATTGGCATAGCTATTAGCACATGATGTGACCATAGCTACGCCATCTATCTGCAGGTAGTAATCCTTGAAAAAGAAGACATTATTATATAAAATCATCTTAACTAAAAAACATACAGCATTTCAACCTTCTCAGTCAAGAAACAGTTCTGTTCATGTAAAACTTTTTTAACTCACTCTATAACTATAGTATTTGGTATTATAATGAATAAGGACTGTACATCAAGTGTAAACAAAAAAACATTCAGCTTTTTTAAAATAGCCTTAGCAAAATCATATAAATCACATAAAAATTGTAGTCCTGCAAGATGTGAGTGTTACAGTTAATAAATGGTCTTAAAATTTTCTCCACAAAAATAGATATTGCTTCAGTACACCACTTTTGTCCTACCACTATGGGCCTCATCTGTGGACTAGTTGAATTCTTGTGTACTTTTAGGAGACCCTGTATAACTGGTATTTTAGGATGTTCCATATAAAATAGTCAAATTTAAAGTATTTGGGAGGTTTAAAGCTATTTTTGCAAAGTTTTTCCTGCCTTATCCTTAATTTTCAGTGTTCATTTGTTGTTCTGGTGCTAAACGTTGCTTTTTGAAAGATTAATACCCTTAATTTGTAAGGGGGTTAATAAAATGTTTATTAAGAAACCACTTAAAATTTCAGTGCATTTACTGTTGGCAGACTTCTGTTGCATACACTTCATCCCATAGTGATTTAATTGGATTTTTGGTGAACCTTAAATATATCTCTTACTTTTTTTTTCAATAGGTTTACTGGAAAGGACTTCCAAGGTGGCTGCACACCGAGTAACAACTTAATTCTAGCTCTCCCAGTGTGAAAACAGAAACTCAGCATACAAGGCAGTAGACTTGTGCTTATGGGTAAATTTCAGTAAATGACTAGTAAGTATACTGCCTGGATGACAGGAAAAAGAAAATCAGTGGACCTAGAAAAAAATTAGCTACAAAAAGTAAGAAAGAAACATTGACTGGGGAAAGTTCTGGAGCTGTTCAACAAAAAGCAATGCAACCTCCATTCATGAATTGCAATAAACTACAGGAAGATATAAAACAACTGCACACAGACCTGGCTAAAATAAATGGAACACAGATGGACTATATCAACACAAACACCAAAAGTACGTTAAATGGTAGAAGCTTTAAACAAATATTCAGATGAGGTGATAAAGTTGCAAACATCATAGGTCAAAATGAAGAAAATGCTGGCTGAATATGAGACTGCTCAGGAAGAGATGTTTCAAAAAAATAACAAAATTAGAAGACAGAGCACACTGGGAAAACCTGAGATTTTCAGCTATACCAGAGAAGCTGAAAAGAACAGACTGCATTAATTTTATGAAAGCACAAATAAGCAACTTGGCTGATATTCCGCAGCAGGAGATGTTAGTTGAAAGGGCACATCGTGTATATGCTCCAAACCTGGCTATGAGAAAGCAACCTAGACCTTTAATAGTAAAGATGCAATCCTACCAGCAGGAGGAGTTGATTTTGACAAAACTGTGGCAGAAGGACAAAATACTGAAAGTAGGAGACAGCACAGTGTTTGTGGAGAATGATTGCTTACTGTACACACCAGGCAGAAGAGAAGCAAATTTATTCCACCATTCAGGGAATGTCGAGACGCAGGAGTGATATTCAAACTGCTATACCCAGCTGTCTTCAAAGTATTCTTCCCTGGAGGAACAAAATCATTTTTGATAAAGTACATGCTAAGCAGGAAATACAAAAGTTTGTCCAACAAAAA
Organism: Protopterus annectens; assembly: GCF_019279795.1. Classification (NCBI taxonomy): domain Eukaryota; kingdom Metazoa; phylum Chordata; order Ceratodontiformes; family Protopteridae; genus Protopterus; species Protopterus annectens. The sequence goes on along the minus strand of NC_056745.1, from coordinate 1,370,942,845 downwards.
GTGAGCTGTGAAACAGAAAGAGACTCTGCTTCTTGTTCTTCTGGTAATAAGGCCACAAAGAGATTGTACCTGTGAAACTTTTTCCAATGTTTCAATGGAAAATGCTGGAGTGAAGTAAGAGAGCACAAGGGAGGACTACAAGAATTGACAGTACATTGGAAATGAAGCAGAAGCAGGATTTGGGAGATGGAGATGAAGAGTAATAAAACAAGTAACAATGTGGGATTACAGTGCAATAATTATACGTGTAAAATATGACAGAACAAGAAAATCTGGAAATATTGTACTTTTTCAGAATATATTCAACTTGTACGGAACTCTAAAGCATATGCTGTACTTCATATCATTAATGTTCAAAAAATGCTTTGGGGAAGGGAAGATGAGGGAGAAAGTTAATTATAAATAAACAAAATTTTTTTCTTACTAGCACTATTTTTATGGTATATGATTTTCTTTGCATGCTATAAAGTAAAGTTTTCTCAGTTATTTTTAAATATAATGGGGATTGTAAATGGGTGCTGCTGTTATTTTTTTCTCCATTCTCTCTTTCTTCTTGCTTTGTTTTAAGAAATATAGACAATGCAATGAAAAAAGCCTGGTTATAAGACCATGACAAAACAAAAATTAATGTCTATTGTTAAAGGTAAGAAAGACTTACAAAAATGCACTATGTTCATCATTCACACAGCCTTTGTGGCATGTGAAAAGATTTCCAAAGCTTATCCTACCTGGGAGAAAGAAGGATAAGGATCCAGGAGCCCCAAGAGAATGGTACTTGCAAAGCCTGCTCTGGAATTTGAGAAAGAATCCCATTTGTAATGTTTTATAAATGTATGAAGAGAAGATCTGGTTGCTGCCTCCAAAATGTTCCTGGAGTCCACTCCTTTCTAATATGCCACCAAACAGGATAAGGCACTGGTGGGATGTGCCATAAACTTGCCTGGAATAGATTTACCATGGTGGGAGTAACAAAAAACAGTACCAGAGGACAACCAATGAACAATTGTTTGCTTAGAGACAGGTTAACCTTTCTTAGCCCAAGAATTGGAAATTAACATCTGTTAAGCTTTCCCGAAGGGCGTAGTACCTGAGCTGCCTGTGCATATCCAAGGTATGTAGAATCATTTCCCCTTTGTTTTATGTTCTGGAAAGAAAAGTGGGAGATTGATGGCTTGATTCAGGGTAAATTCAGAAAAAAAATTGTTTATATGAAGGAAGGATGTCCTTGTGGGAAATCAGAAAAGGCTGGCCCACCATGAGCGCCTGGAGCTCGCAGACTCACCTTGCACATATCAGAGCAATAAGTAAAATAGTTTTATAAGTGATGAACCTCAAATCAGCCTGAAAGACATGTTCAAAAAGTAGATGTGGTCAGTTTTTTTCAAGAACAAAGTTGAGATCCCAAGGAGGAAGAACTTGCTTTCGTGGGGGTTTCAGTTTCAGGTGCAACATTCCTTTAATGAACTGTTTGACTACAAAAAGAGACAAAAGGGGGATCCACTGGCATATAAGCTGAAATGACTACAGGATAAACCTTGATAGATGCATAAGATAAGCCATCATTGAGAAGCTTACACAAATATTTTAAAACCATAGGGGTAAACACCATATCAGGCCCTTGTATATCGGTTAGACACCACTTAGAAAAAGACTTTCACTTGTAAATATAACATGTTCTAGTTGGAGGTTTTCTGGTCTCCTTTAATACCTGCTGCACATTCTCATGGAACAAGTGCCTAAAAGGTATCAAGGCAGAATCATCAACGTGGTCAGTAGCAAATGCTCTAAGCTGGAATAGACCAGTCACCCCTGACACTGTGTGAGCAGATCCAGAGTGTGAGGAAGCTTGTAGTAATTGCCCTTGACCAATTCCATTAAAAAGAAGAACCAACTCTGCCTGGCCAAAAGGGGGTCATCACAATCTTTGGTATATCATTCTGAATCTTTAGAAGTACCTTGGGTATAGGTGGAAATGCATAAAGGAACATTCCCGTCCAAGAGAATGAAAATGCTTCTGTCCTCCAAGCATGGCTGGAAGGATGTCTCCAACAGAATTTTCCCAACTGTCTGTTTTGAAAGGAGATGAACATAACTATTTAAAGTGTCCCTTCATCAGGACCAAATCTAGGCAGACCTCTATCCTGAGTTTCCACTGGTGAGGGTTCATCCAAGATCTGCTTAGCCTGTCTGCCACTAGGTTTTGCCCTGACTGGATGTATGAGGCCTGAAGCATCACATAATGCTGTAAGGCTAGTTCCCAGGCCATCAGTGCCAACCAGCAAAGAGGGTACGACATTTACCCCCTTGTCTGTTCAAGTACAACATGACTGTGATGTTGTCTGTGACCATTAAAAAGGGACCTGCACACCATACATGGTGAATACCTTTTAAGGTTTAAATCATTGCTAACATATTTGATGCTTACCTGCTTCATAGTATCCAAAGGACCCCCATTCGACTCACACTAGAACTCGCCTGTAGACTGTTACCCATGCAAAATCGGACAAGTAATCTGGACTGACAGAACTGGGTTATGGAGGGAGAAAGGCAGGGCTAGATTAAGAGACACTTGATCCCTCTACCACTGTAAAAAGAAGTTATGTCTTACCATAATGTTCCATCTGTGTTGTCGATCTTCACTAATCCATGACTATGGGCTCAGTTACAAGCCCTAAAATCGACTCAGACGTTATTCTAACGCGCGCCTCCCAAAAACTCTCAAGCTAGGCTCTACCCATAATGCTTCTCACCAAATTACCTCATATCAAGTTTATAATAGTGACAGACAAGAAGTAATAAATAAGAGGCCATGTCTGTGTTCCTATTTTGAAGCAGATCTTTGGGAATATTCGGTCCACTAAGAATCTAAACAGGGGGAAGGAGGGTGGGAATTTCAAAGATTAGTGAAGATCGAAAACACAGATAGAACGTTATGGTAAGACATAACTTCTTTATCTGATGTTGTCAATCTTCACTCAGTCCTTGACTGTGGGACAGAGTCCTTAGCTAGCTGAATCTTGAGAGGTCTCAGGAAAGAATATTCCTGAGCACCATTGAACCAAATGATGCACATTCCCTAGAGACCAGGTCCAGTTTGTAATGAGTAATAAAGGTATGAGGAGATGCCCATGTAGCTGCTACACAAATGTTATCTAAGGAAGCTCTAGCATGAAAAACTGCAACAGCTCTAATTGAATGAGCTCTCACAGGACATGGTGGATTAAGTCCCTCTGAGTGGTAAATAAAGATGATACAGTCTCTAAGCCATTTAGCTACATTAACTTTAGCTACTGGATTTCCTAAGGAAAGGGTGGAAAAGGCAACAAACAGTTGGTCGTATTTTCTAATGTCCTTTGTTCTGTGAATGTAAAAGTGTAATTGCCTGTGTACATCTAGTAAGTGCAGACAGTACTCTCCCTTATTGGAAAAATTAGAAAAACAGACTGGGAGATGTAAGGTTTGATTGATATTGGACTTTGAAACAACCCTTGGCAAAAAAGGGTTTGTCCTGAGGGAGACCCTGTCCTTATGAAATATTAAATAGGGGTGTTTGTAGGACAAGGCTTGAATTTCTGATATTCTCCTGGCTGAAATAATAGCTATCAAAAATAAAGTTTTCCAGGACAAGAACTATTTTAATTCACAAGTTGCTGAAGGTTCAAAGAGGGAAGAGGTGAAAGACTGTAAAACCATATGCAAATACCATGGAGCAGTAGGTTCCTTAAATGGAGGTCATAGCATTAAGGTTCCTTTCAAAAATGCTTTACAAAGTTTATGAGACATAAGTGAAGCACCATCGAAACCAATATGGAAGTTAGACATCTCAGCAAGATGCACCCGAATGGTAGAAGCTGATGAGCCAGACTGAAACAGTAAGGCCAAAAAGTCTAAAACTTTATCTACAGGAACTGCATAGGGGTCATATTACTGTCAAGTGACCATTTAACAAATTGTATCCATTTATTATGATACAACCTTCTAGATGAAGACTTGTGATCAGCTAGAATGATGTGTTGGACAGGGGAATTGAGGGAGGAATGCCTGGCACTCATGGGAACTGCAGAAGCCAAATAGTGAGCTTGAGATGCTGGAGATTCAGATGAACCATTCCCTCTGGGTGAGATAACAGGCCTGGAGCTGGGTCCAGTATCCAAGTTTTCCGAAGTAGGTGTGGCCAAAGGAAGGAAAACAAGACCTGTCGAGGTCAGAATGGAGCAATGAGGATTATTCTGTTCTTCGACCTTTTGGCTTTCTTCAGAAACTGACATATTATAGGAGTTGGGGAAAGGCATACAGAAGGCCGGGGGGGTGCAATCATGAAGGAGAGTGTCTCTGGGTGACTCCCCCAGCGGGCGGATTAGGGCAAAGTAACTGCAGCACTTGTTGTTCAGAGGGGACGCAAACAGATTGCAGCAAGGTTGGCCCCAACGGTGGAATATCTTTTCGACCACCACTGGATTGAGAGACCACTGGTGAGGTATTAGGATGGTTCTGCTCAACTTGTCCGCCATCACACTGGAGCTCCCTGGAATGTACGCTGCCATTAGAAAGAGGTTGGAAGAAATCACCCATTGCCATACTCTGAGAGTTTCTCAACAAAGATGGTACGAATTGGCTCCCCCTTGTTTGCTGATATACCAGACTACTGACATGTTGTCTGTTTGAATTGCAATTGCTCCAAAGGGGAAGGTATCTTGAAATGCCTGCAATGCTAAGAGCACCGCCCTCATCTCTAGAATGCTGATATGCGAATTGGCCTCCATCTGATACTAAGTGCATTGGACTCTCCTTCCCAGATAATGCCCCCTACCCTCTCTGGGATGCATCTGTGGTCACTATGGCTCGAGGATGGGGGGGCAAAGGGACAGCTCGACAAGATTTTGTCGGGATGGAGCCACCAACTCAGGTCTTCCTTGCAACAACTGGTGATCAAAATCAAATGAGACATAGGGTGGTTTTATAATGACCATTGGAATGCCAGGAGCCATTGAAGAATCCACATATGATATCTGGCCATGGGAAGTTCAGTAATAGAGACTGCCATTGACCCCAGAGCCTGTAGAATTAGCCTTGGTGGGATTTTTTGTTCAGAATGATCTGGTTTACTTGTGATCTGATTCTTTGGAACCTTTCTAAGGGAAGTCATGCTAATCAGGCGACTGTGTCTAGCACTGCCTAAATGAATTCCAGCTGCTGTGATGGTTCCAGATGAGATTTTTCAAAGTTTATTGTGATCAATAAGGTGGCACAGAGACAAAGGGTGTAATCACATGCCTCTATGAGTTGAGGCCTGGAGATAGTGGTAAGCAGCCAGTCATCAAGATATGGAAATATTCAGAATCCTAGCAGTCTGAAATGTGCTGCTACCACTGCCAAGCATTTGGTAAACACCCTAGGGGCTGTGGGGAGACCAAAAAGCAGTGCCCAGAACTGATAATGACTGCCTCCCAGCCAGAACTGCAGGAATGTTTTGGAGCGTTTGTCCATTTTTATGTTGTAATATGTGTCCTGAAGACCTACTGAGCATATCCAGTCTTCTTTTTCCAAGAAAGGAGGTATTGACTGTACCAAGACCATCCGGGATTTGGTTTGTTGGACTTATTTGTTCAACTGGCTGAGATCCAAAATGGGTCTCCAGTCCCCTGTTGTTTTGGGCACTAAAAACAACATTGAGTAAATTCTAGATCCTCTCTGGTCTGGTTGGACTGCTTGGATGGGACTATATTATATATTCAAAGTTTCAAAACTTCGAACCTCATATGTTCATAACAGATGAGCAAAGTTTGAAACATACTTGGGTCTTTTTGAACCATACCCTCAACTTCTCTGGTTCCTAGAATAGGGCCATTGAGGAGTGCAGAAGCGTACACCTACGGCAGAAAGGGTCTTCCCATCTTTCTTGCATCTGGCTAGTGTGTCTTTAACCTTGGGGCCAAAGAGGGATGATCCATCAAACACAGCATTGATGAAAAAAAAAGACTTAAATGGCTCTGCAAAGTCACATAAGCGCATCCAGGCATGTCTTCTGATGGCTATACCTGAACTTGATGCTCTTGTCATCCCTTCAGCTGCATGAGCAATTAGCCTCATGGACGAATTTGAAATCAATTCAAGGGTGGCAAGCTGAGAAGTAACCTTATCTCAGACCCCTTCAGCTACTGTTCCTGCAAGAGTGTCTGAAAGCTCTTTAATTAGATCTCTCTGCAACCTGGTAAAATGTGTCCTATAATTCAAGGACCTGAGAGCAAAGGTCAGTGAAAAGTATACAAGCTTCCCAAACCTATGCATAGTCCTAGACTCCTTGTTAGGAGGATGGATGGTAGGACTTTCTTCCACAAGTTTCTTTTTGGTGGCTGCTGCTATCACCATGGTGTCTACAGGAATACCCTTGGCCCAGTGCTGCTTATCATTAGGGGCAGATAGAATCTGGTCAGGTCTTTTGGGGATCGGCTCAATGGAGACAAGAATTTTCCAGGCCCACTGAGAGATCAGTTTTACAAGATTGTCAGCAGGTGAAGAGATCCAAGAGATAGTGGGCTGGGCACGAAAAGCCTCTAGGTATACAGATTCCTCTGATGAAGGTTGGAGGGAAGTCCAGCTACTCCTCTGCTTCAGGATTTCTAGGATGTCCCCAAAGGAAACATCATCATGGGGTGACCTAGGGGAACCTTCCCCTTCATCGAAATCGGTATCCTCTATGAAAGACTCTTTGGGGGAGTCCAAGTGCTTCCTCTTGCACTTTTTCTTCGAAGGTACCTCTTCAGTGGGGTGCTCCAGAGAGGTATCTGAAGAAGATTTATTTATTTATTTCAGTCTGATGATCTGGGAAGTCTACTGGACCTAAAAAGAGCCCAGTTTCAGTGGAGGCCCGGGGAGAAAAGCTCCAGTAATAATAACAAACATATTATCTTTACTTTGTATATGTATATGCTATCACCAGTGTGGATCATTCCTGAGGCTTTTGTGCCCCCTGTCCCATGGAAGAGCCTGGCGGAAGCTCCAGTTGAGGAGATGGACATGTTACTTGCCCTGACAGAGATGGCATAGACTATGAGTCCACAATGGACAAAACCTTCTCCATAGTTCAAAAACCAGCCCCCCCCCCCCAATAGAAAGATGGGAGCCTGGAACTGAAATAGACACCTTTGGAACTGCAATCCCACTCCGCACCAAGGAAGCTGTTTCAGAGGCAGAAGCCAAGGTCAAGCTCACATATGCAGAGGCCCAGAGGGCCATGGAGGGTTCCAAAAGAATCAAAGTCGAACCCTACCCCTTGGAACCAGCAACAAAGCCCTGACCTTGGGAGGTCCCTGGTTCTGACAAACCAGAAGAGCTCAAAGCAATTATCAGTGCCAGAGAGGGAGCTCTAACTGGCACTGAAACAGTTGAAGCTGGGATGGTCAGTACAAGGGGCTCTGAAAACTCGGCTGGAGTTGGATGAGGAATCTGAATGGGTATTGAAGAAGGCATGGTTCCTGAGCCAATGTAGCTAGGAACTGACGATGCAGGCAATCCCCTCACTGTTAGGAGCTGGTCCACCAGTCTTAAAATGTCTGACTCGGTCAAGCTCTTAGTTGACTGAATAGAAGAGGCTGAAGGAGATCTTGGCAGTTGTGGTTCCAAAAAAAGGACTTAGATGGTCAGGAAACAGGTCCACCAAGGGAGAATATGATGTTCTTGATAAAGTAATAATTCGCAGCTGCTACGGTACCGAGGGTTTGGCTGATACTGAAGCTGCAGTTGTCTGCATGGAAGTCTGTGTCTAAGCAAGAATATCCTTACCTGCCAGTGCCAAAGATACAGTTGGCACCGTAGGAGACTTGGTCAATTTAGCAGGTGGTTCCCAGGAAACTGTCTGAACTGAATGAGGTCACTTTCTCGGTTTGGATGAGGACGAAGAAAAAGAGGAAGAGATGGCTTCAGTCTTAGAACCAGAGATAGCCTTTTCAAATTCAGCTTTAGGAAGTCCCTTTAAGATTAACTTATTTTTATGACTTGTTAGGGTTTTGGCAGAGAAACCATGACAGATCCAAATTAGGCATTTTTCTTTCACATTTTTGGCACCTCTTAAACCCAGTGGTGCCCTTAGAGGATTTTTGGCCATTGTAAAAAATAAGGTCTAACACATGCAAACACACACACATGCAGAGATAAAGAAAGAGCTTTTTTTTTTTTAAAGAAAGAAAAGAAAGCAAGAGAAAATTGCCAACAATGGTAATATAGACTACCTGAAGGTAAGATGCTAAAAGTACCAACAATGGTACTTTAGAGTACCTAACAGATAGGATAAGAAAAACATCACTCACGCTGAAGGAATTGATGAGTGGACAGATACAGGAAAATAAAAAAGATAGAAAAATATGTATGTATAAAGAACTTAAAATTAAATAATAGCCAAGGCTCGAGAGATTGCTTGAACGCGTCTGGCACCACGAACTGGCAAATGAGATGTGGGGTAATTTGGTGGGGAGCATTATGGTCAGAGCCTAGCTCAAAATTTTGGGGAGGTGCAAGCTGGAATAATGGCAGAGTCAGTTCCGAGCCCACAGTCAAGGACTGAGTGAAGGTTGACAACATCAGATCTCTTGTTTCATAAAATCCAGCACTGGTACCTGGAACTCCAAGGGAAGCTGGTAACGGGTCTAACAATTTTTTAAGACCCACTGAAGCTTTCTTATGCAGAGTCTATCCAGTGGTATCTTGAGGATAATTGATGCCATCAGGCCTAGAATTTTGAGAAGCTCTCTTGCGGAGGCCACTTCCTGAAGATGGGAAATCCCTGAAAATCCTTTGAACAATCAGGAATTTGTCTTCTACTGAAAGCCCATACTTTTGTCTGTATCCATCATACACCCCTGGAAGACAATTTGTGAGGGTGTGAGACGTGACTTTTGTAGGTTCAACTTGAAGTTGGGAGCAATTGGAATATGATGATAAGCATCCTTCAGACGTAAAGTCACCTGAAGTTGTCCAGAAGAAGGGGTAGGACCATCTGAAGGGTGAGCATTTTATATTTGGGCCCTTACAGAAAGGCATTTAGGTATGACAAATGTCTCTAGGGTCTCTCTTGCATAAGCATTCCTACTCCCCACCCTTCTTTACGCCGCCCTATTCTCACTAATATCTAATCCAATCTTCTGTCAAAAGTGGAACTCACCTATAATAAAACTGCAAGATTTGCCTCTAACCAACCCTATCTTTCTCACCACTGCCTAGCCTTGAAAAACCTGCAATGGCTGGAATTTTGTCATCAGATTCTACTACTCCAGCTTCTCATAGCTCATTCTATCTTACATGAACCCTTCTCCTGTCCCTCTCCCTCTACCCTCATACAGCCCTATACCCCAAACCATACCCTCAGTAGCTCCCAACAGCAACTTCTGTAAGTCTATGCACCCAACAAAAAACTTTGGTAAACTCCTCTACAGCTACTCAGTGGCAAATGCTTGGAATAAATTATCATTAAGTGTTAGATCTCTAACCCCAACTCTTTCAAAACAACACTAAAGGAAACTCTATGTATATCATGGACATGCTTGTGCTATGACCCAACTTAATCCACCTCCCCTCCTAGGATACTATTGCAGCAACCTTTTCTCCCGCCTCTCTCTGCCTCTGCTTCTAATAAAGTCTACTAATAGTCAGTAGTTCCTACAGCTTCCATAGCTGTAGTCTTGGAAATTGGCTCTTGCCCTGGGTTTACCTGCTGTTTATATATTTGTTACTTTTTGCTTTACAAACTTATCTATATTTTCTGCATTCTGCTTATTATTTTATGAAACTTCATACTATATTATGTTACCAATTTAATGACCATTTTCGATCATGTTGTTTCAACATACATCTCATACATATTGTAATTTCAGTTATAACTCTGTCATGTGATTACTTTTGTTACTTGTACTTTTTGGAGCTTTTCTCCCCAGGCCTCTTCTGAAAAACGGCTGCTGCCCAGTCGGACTAACCCAGTAAACAAATGTCAAATAAAGAAAAAATAAATAAATCTAACACTAATCTCAATTGTAGCTACTTTTTGGGTATCAAAAAGATTCTGGTGTAAAGTTGTTTTCCTTTTTATGGTGCAGAAAATAGTTCTACAACTCCTGCTTGCAATTTGTGAATGCAATTTGTGAAAGAGTACCAGAGACAGCAGATGTGTCTGGTTTGGTGGCTGCATGGGATTTCCCTGAAGGGAGAAGTATTTTCTGTCCACTGCTAACAGTATCCTCACTGAATTATTCTCAGCACCCACTTGTCAAAATTATTTGCGGCCAGGTTCCTGAGTTGAGCGAAAGCTTGGAGGAAGGGAAAAGGGGAGGAGGGACAGGAGGAAGGGACGGGATGCCCTGAGTCTTGTCACAGTCCAGGAGGAAGGGATGGGATGCCCTGAGTCTTGTCATAGTCCAGGCGGAAGGGACAGGATGCCCTGAGTCTTGTCATAGTCATTCTTTAGCAGGGGAATGATCTCTTTTGGGAAAGGAACCCTTTTATTTGATTTGGAAGTATTACCCTCCTGCCATTTACTCTTGGTACCTTGACTCTTATTAGGCCAGAATTTTTGCTTATTCTGTCTTTTGAAGCTGGACGCCTTTTTTGGGGAAAACCTGGGAATATGAAACATTCTAGTTATCCCATGCATCACTTTACCTCCATCATGCCAGTGTTTGTGAATCTGCATAAAAGCAGGACCAAACACAAATTGAGAACTTAAAGGAACATTCAAAATCTCATTTTTAAATCCTCAGTAAAACTCTGATTATGTGACTAAGTATACCTTCTCAACACAACAGAAGTGGTTGCATTTCTAGAAAGTGTCCTCACCTTCCATGACACTGCTCAAAGCATGTTTTGAAACCTGAGTCACACTAGGAACAAACTCATTCATGTAACACTTCTGTCCAGCAAACAAAGATACAGCAAAGACATCTAAACTGTAACCATAGTGCAAAAAAAGAAGTTATGTACCTACCATAACGTTCCATGTTAGTTGTCTTCATCTCGCCTTCCTTCTTGCTGTTTGGGTTCGCCATCTTCTATAGCTCGAGAGCTGTTTACTGCCTTATCCCAGCATGCCCAGCGTCAGCTACCCAGATCTCGTTTGTGATAGCGCACACTAGACATAAGTAGAGTAACCAGTTTCTAAAAACTGGTTGTCCAATACACCTAAACAAGGAAAGAGTTATAAAAGATGCTCGGCCAGTGAAAACGAAAGGGAACTCCTCACAATCCTCTAGGAAGGGGGAAGGAGGGAGGGATGCAAGAAGGAAGGCGAGATGAAGACAACTAACATGGAACGTTATGGTAGGTACATAACTTCTTTATGTTAAGTTGTCCATCTCGCCTTCGTTCTTGCTGTTTGGGACAGTGTCCCTAGCACCTAAACTCCCAGGTGGCTCATAGGTTCATAGGTTTATACTAGGCTATCTGCCCTAAGGCATTTATAAGCCTAGCCCAAATTTTTGTGGCTTACGCCACCCCTTATATGAAAAAATACTGTGCCCATTAGTTTGTTGTGCCTCTGTCCAGCAGTGACACAGAGATGATTCCCGGGGTAAACCTACGATCTCCCATCCACAGGTCAAGATTTCTCTTGAACAGAGCCAGCGAGGTGCTCTGCCTCACATGGACCGGGATTTTATTCCACAGCATAGGGAGTCTCTGAGTGATAAATCTATCCCTCCAGCACATCCTATTTATGTCCGTGCTAAGGTTTAAGTCGCTTGCTCTAGTGGTTTTGGTGGATTTGGATTTTCTGAGCTGGAGCATGTCCATTAATTCCAGGTTGGACATGGCCTTGTATGTCAGGCACATGTCACCTCTGAGCAGACGGTATGTGACTGAATAGAGCTGGAGTTTCTTCAATCTGGCAGCATATGACAGATTTTGGAGTCCCTTTATCCTTTTGGTGAGGAACTTTTGGGGTCTCTCCAATTGCTGCAGATGTCGGGTGAGATACATCCCGAATGGGGCATTGTACTCGATCATTGGTCTGATAAGTGAAGAGTACAGGGGAACAATGACCTCACTAGATCTGGATGTGAATCCCTTCATGATCAGGTGGGCAATGTAGAAGGTCTTTCTAACCACTTTAGCAACAAACAAACAAACAAACTCTTCAGAACAGTAGAACTAAAGGAAGCTCTGCTCCGGGAGACCATATCTACCTTGTAATGAGAGATAAAAGTGTGCGGGGTTGCCCAAGTGGCAGCTGCACAGATTGAGTCTATGGGCAACCTAGACTGAAAAGCTACAGAGGTGGCTATTGCTCTAGTGGAATGACCTTTTGGTTTAGCTGGTAGCTCTTTATTTCGTAACTGATAAATAAAGGCAATAGTATCAGATAACCATCTGGATAAGGTCACTTTAGAAACTGGAAGGCCCTGTTTGTTGAAAGCATAAGAAAGAAATAACTAGTCTGACTTTCTTAGTTCCTTAGTTCTATGGAGGTAATAACGCAATTGTGTGTACACATCCAATTGGTGGAGCTTGTATTCTGCCTTGTTGCTGCGATTAAGAAAGAAAACTGAGAGATCTATGGATTTATTTAAATTGTTCTCTGAGCAAACTTTAGGAATAAAGGATGGATTGGTCCTCAGAGAAACTCTGTCCTTGTGAAACACCAGGTAAGGAGGATGAACACATAGTGCTTGAAGTTCTGAGACATGTCTAACTGACGTGATAGCAACCAGAAAAAGTGTCTTCCAAGAAAGAAATTTTAAAGAGCATGATGCTGCTGGTTCAAAGGGAGGCAAAATTAAGGAGGCTAAAACTAAACTGAGATCCCAAGGAGGGGGAGGATCTCTAACTGGGGATCTAAGAAGAGATGTTCCTTTCATAAAGGCTTTGCAGAGCTTATGAGACATTATGCTAGAATTAAACATACTGACATGAAAATTAGAAATGGCAGCTAGTTGTACTCTAATGGTAGCGGAAGCTGCACCAGACTGAAAAAGCTGTGCTAGAAATTCAAGAATTTCATGGACTGGGGCTGAGAAAGGATCCAAATTTCTAGATTCTGCCCAGTAAAAAAAACGTTTCCATTTACTAGCATATGTTTTCCTCGTAGTAGACGTATGTGAGGAAACAATAATATCTCGGACTGCTGGGGAGATATTGGAAAGCCTGTCTAAGGTTGGAAGTGGAGTAACGAAGCTGTGAGCTGGAGAGTTTGAAGGGATTGGTGCAACCCGCCTGATTGGTGAATCAGAAGATCTGGAACTGGGTCCAGAATCCACAGTTGATCCAGAAGGTGGAGGTGTAGGAATGGGAACCATATTTGTCAAGGCCAATATGGGGCAATGAGGATTATTTTGCAACCCAACGATTTTGCTTTCTGTATGAGTCTTGGAATTAGGGAGAAAAGCGTAAAGGAGTCCCTGAGGCCAATCGTGGACTAGAGCATCTCTGGGTATATGACCTGGAAGAGGAAGTAGGGAGAAGTAGCTGCTGCATTTGTTGTTGAGAGGAGTGGCAAACAGGTTGCAGCAAGGCTGTCCCCATTTGAGGAAGATAAGATCCGCAACTTCCTGATTCAGGGACCACTCGTGAGGTATGAGGATAGCTCTGCTGAGCCTGTCCGCTATAACGTTGGATTTCCCAGGGATGTGCATTGCTATCAGAAAACGTTGGGAGGAAATCTCCCATTGCCACAGTCTTGAGTGCTTCTCGACACAAGGGGTAAGACCTGGCCCCGCCCTGTTTGTTGATGTACGACACCACTGACATGTTGTCTGTTTGGATTGCAATGGTCCCAGAAGGAAGAGAGTCTTGAAGGGCTTGCAGCGCTAGGAGAACCGCTCTCATTTCTAGGACATTGATATGCAGATGGTACTCGTGAGGTTGCCAAGTGTCTTGGACTGTCCTGCCTAGATAATGCCCCCCCTATCAGGGAGGCATCCGTGGTCACTGTTGCTACCGGAGGGGGTTGTATGAAAGGTCTGCCCTGAATTACTAGTGGGGAGACCATCCACCAAGAAAGGTGCCTTTTGCATGTTTCTGTGATCAGGATCATGTGAGACATGGGTAGTTCCTGGAAAGTCCACTGCGTGAAAAGAAGACACTGAAGGATTCTTATGTGGAAACGCGCTAATGGGACAAGAAGAATGGCAGCTGCCATGGAGCCTAGGGCTTGGAGGACATGTCTGACCTGAACCTTTTTGCTCTGCATTAGAATTAACACTTGTTGACGAATAGTGGAAACTCTTTCCTGTGATAATCTTGCAAACATTTCTTTTGTGTTTAATTCTGCTCCTATGTATGTTGATAGACTGACAGGGCAACAAGGCAGATTTTTCGAAATTTACTGTAATGCCTAGTTGAGTGCATGATGTGATTGTATAATCCTGTGCCTCTAAGAGTTGACGCCTGGTGGTAGCAGTCAGGAGCCAGTCGTCTAGATAGGGAAACACCTGGACTCCTTGATGCCTCAGGTGAGCGGTGACTACTGCCATACACTTGGTGAACACCCTGGGGGCTGAGGTGAGACCAAAGGGCAGCGCTCTGAACTGGTAATGACTGGCCCCTACCCGGAAACGAAGAAATCTCCTGGAGCGTCTGTCCATCTTGATATGGTAGTACGCGTCCTGAAGATCTATCGAGCACATCCAATTGTCCTGATCCAGAAAAGGGAAAATGGACTGCAGTGTCACCATCCGGAACTTTTCCTTTTGTACAGATTTGTTCAATCTGCTGAGATCCAATATTGGTCTCCAGTCCCCTGTCTTTTTTGGTACTAAAAAGAATTTTGAGTAAGTTCCGGATCCTAGTTGGTCTGTGGGGACTTCCTGAATGGCTCTTTTTTTCTAGCAGTCTTGAAACTTCTGTGACTGCTTGATCCCTTAGATTGGGAGGGACATCTGGGATGGGCTTTTTTGATTCTATGGGGGATTGATGAAAGAGAATTTTGTAACCTCCGGATATGATGGATAGTACCCATCTGTCTCTTGTTATATTTTGCCAGGCTTTTGGGTACAGCAAAAGTCTTCCCCCGACTGCCTCCAGAAGTGAGCAGTTGGGCAACCCTTCAGGGATGCTGGAAGGGTTTGGCAGAGAAGGTTTCTCTGTCACCCTGGTTTTGCGATCCCCCTCTGGCACTTGGGCAGCGTCTGTTATTGTTGTTTCCCCCTCTGTCCCTGGGGGAAAAATCACTACGTGTGTCAGGCAAGGGTCCCTGGGATTTTCGGAACCACATCTTTCCGCTCTTCTGACCCTTGGGATAAAGTCTGGAAGGAGTAGAAAAACAGACTCCCACAGCAGAGAGAGTCTTGCCTTCCTGCTCATACATGGTCAATGTGTCTTTCACCTGAGGCCCAAAGAGAAAGGAGCCATCAAAGGGAGTACTGGTGAAGGACGATCGAAAGGGTGCCGCAAACTGACACAGCCGCATCCAAGCATGTCTCCTGAGAGCCACACCTGTCCCTGCGGCTCTGCTTGCTCCATCGGCTGCATAGGAAATTGGCCTCAGGGAGGAGTTGACTATGGAATTAAGAGTTGCAAGCTGAGAAGCTACTTTGGCTGATGCTCCCTCAGCTGTAGGATCTTGAAGGGTATCTCCAAGCTCTTTCAGGAGATACCTTTGAAGATGTGTAAAATGGCATAGAAAATTCCAGGACCTCATTGACAAGGTCGCTGAAGCAAACATTTGCTTTCCATATCTGTCCATCGTCCGAGATCTTTGTTCAGAGGATGAACAGATGAAGAGGTTTCTGCTAACTCTTTCTTGGTGGCTGCTGCTACCACCATAGCATCAACGGGCACACCTTTGGAGAGGAATTGCTTGTCCTGGAGGGGCTGTAATAAATTTGTTTGGTCTCCTTGAAGTAGGTTCCACAGAATCTGGAGCTGACCAAGCCTTTCGAGCCACTACAGACATTAGTAGATCGAAAGGAGGAGATACTCAGGAGGTGGGAGGTCGAGATCCGAATGCGTCCAGGTATACAGACTCAACCTCAGTAGGGGTAAGGAAGTCCAGTCCCTCCTCTGTCTAAGCATTTCAAGGATGTCCGAAAAGGAAACATCTTCAGAGGGAGACCTTCGGCACCCTTCTGATTCATCCATGTCTGTATCTGAAGTGACAGACTCAGGGGAATCTGTGTGCTTCCTCTTGCACCTCTTCTTCCGGGGAGGCTCCTCCGAGTGATCAGGGGAGACTTTGGAAGAAGAAGGATCACTCAATGGGGTGTCCTGGGGCATAGGTTCCCTACGCTTGGGGTCTGGAGGAGGAGTAGAGGTTGGAACAGACACCACGGTGGGAGGAGCCGATGGAGCTGGCAGTAGAGCTGTTTCGGGGGACATCACACTCCGCATGACCTCGAAGGCGTCCTGCCCTCTAGGCAGAGAAAGCTCCAGCTCTGAAGAAACAGGAGTCTTTCTCCGTGTCGGGGGTGACTGCTCCAAGGCTGATGTTGGAGCCGAGCTCACCTGTGCCAAAGCACCGAGGGGGAGAACGGGGTCAGACAAGGGTCTGATTCCACCCCCCCCCAGAGCTGACGAGAGAGCCTCGGTGCTCAGATCCCTCGACAGAAGGTAAAATCGAGGTAATGGGAGCCGACGTCGGAACCGAAGGAGAGATGATGATCGGCGCTGATGGTTCTACTATCTGCGGATCCATGGTCTCCGGCTCCGAGCTAAATGTAGTCGGAGGAGGAACAGAAATAGAGGCGGTTGGAGCCGATACCTGTTGAGGTGGGCTGGACAGAATTTTTGCCAGTGCCTGTGACTTAAGCAACCTACTTACTACTCTCTCCACATCATGATCCAATAATATAGAGGATCGAGAGGAGTGGGAAGAATGATGGCTACGTTCACTCTGTAACAAAGGTGACTGAGGTGCCGAGTGGATGGACTCCAACGACAGCGACCTCAATCTCTTACAGCTCCGAGACGGCTCTGAAATTGCAGAAGGAGCTGACGGAGGAGTTGTCTTGTTGGTGCCAGCCGGCACCGACACACTTGGTTGGTCAAGTAAAGGAGTTGACTCCGAAGGTGGAGCCGACGGCTTGACAGACTTAGGGGATTTCACTGGCTGAGTACTTTTAGCTGGAGAATCCTGAGGCTTCAATAATCCACAACAATAATAATAAAAAGCTATACTACAAAAAACAAGAAACAAATAGACTTTTTTTTTTTTTTTTTTTTTACAGTTAAGGAACAGATGGAAAGCCTCTAATTTAAACGGATATCCTGGGGGGGGGGGGGGGGGGCTCTCTAATTTAAACGAGTTCAAGGGAACAGAAGGCCTGCAAGTTATGGAGCAACAGCCAACAAAGCTAAAATACACAAGAACGCGATAAGGGATAAAGGAATATTATCTAGACAAAAAATAGACAAATACTTGACAAATTCTCAAGAATAAACAACAATATATTAATAGAAAAAAACTATACTAAGCCTGAGCCAGTAAGAAAGCAACCTCGCAGCTGAAGTGGCAAATGAGATCTGGGTAGCTGACGCTGGACTTGCTGGGATAAGGGGTAGCCTCGAGCCAGTAAACAGCTCTCGAGCTATAGAAGATGGCCGAGTCGAAGCCGAGGATCGGCTCCGAACCCAAACAGCAAAAACGAAGGCGAGATGGACAACTTAACATCAAATTTTCATAGAAGACCTGATAATTTAAAATTCTGAAGACTAAATTACTAGACTGAGCCAACAATTTTCCCTGAGATTCTAACAACTTGTCAGTTTTACCCAGCAGTGTAGGATTAGATGAAGCCAAGGCTCTCTTGTTAGAGTTGGCAGCTTGAGAAACCACAGCTGGTTCAGCTGACAATGGAGCAAAGAGAGCTGCAAGATCAGAGTACACCTTGTATTTCCTCAAAACCTTTTTAGGAACTGGTTCACCAGCCAATGTAGTTTTATAGGGTTCTGTCTTTTAGCCAGTCTGCTGTCCCTCTTACCACATAGGAATCTATTGGTAATGCATTAAGCTTACTAACTTTGTTAGCACGGGGATAATGTCAAATGCTTTGGCCAGGCCAAGGTATGCCATGTGGACAGTACAACCATTGTCAACAGCTTGTGTTACCATTTTGAAGAAGTTAACCAGATTCATTACAGATGATTTACCCTTGACAAAGCCCAAATGCTGCATATCTAAACATCTACAATCTCATCTTCAGTAAGATTATAAACTCTGCTAATCTCTGGATTGCTTCCGATCAACTATATCTCTAAACCTATCCAGCATCTGTAGAAAGGTGAATATTGCTTAAGTTTCTGAACATGTTAATCTTCCAAACACTCAGACTAGATGGACTCAGTGTATGCACTACTGTTTGCATTGGAGTCCTTATCAAAATCTGCTGCACTAGACTGATCGCTTGAGAAGGTAGCCCAATAGTTATTCTGAACAACAGCATAGTCTCCGGGATTAGCTGACTGCAAAACACTCTTAGCTAAGGAAACCACATCAGCACTACACTTGATAATAACTTAACTGTCTGTCATACAGTGAAGTCTCTGTTTCTTCCTACTATGAACTTTTCAGTGTTTTGGGCTTTTGATGTACCCAGTTCAGTGTTATAATGTTTGCTATAATGTGAACGTTCAGTTTTTAGATAGGGATCCATAATTATTAGGGGGTATGGAGGGCACAGCAAAAAGGTGATGTTTTATTTGGTTGCAAGTTTTTTTCATCAGCTGCTGATCAATAAGTTGTGTTGACCTTCACAGATATATATATATATATATATATATATATATATATATAAAATATATATATATATATATATATATATATATATATATATATATATATATATATATATATATATATATGTGCACACACACACACACACACACATTTTTCTTTTCAAGTAAAACAGAAAGTAATCAAAATAATATAATAATGGTACAGAGGGCAAGGCACTTATCTCATCTCAGGATTCTGTAAGATACCGAATAAAGGGACAGTGATTTGGTCTTCTCTGGCAGCTTAGGGTTTTTAAGCTAGTGGTCTTCTTAGTTGGGAACCTCTGCAGTCTTTCTAATTGTTTGCTATGCTTAGTGAAGTACATCTTAAAGAGGGCACTGTGTTTAATAACAGGCCTAATCAATGCTAAATATAAGGAGACAATGACCTCTTTAGATCTGGATGATATTCTTTTGGTAATTAGCTGCACTACCTACTGTTGCTATATAATGATGAAAGGAGATGGAATTACCAACCCACGTTCCAAGGTCTCTAATAACCTCTACATTTTGGACAAAATACACTTGACAAAGCCCAACTAAAAGTCTACCCTGATGAAATTTTAAATATCATAGTTTATCAGATCAGTTATAATATGTTCCATGGCTTTGCAAATAAGACTCATCAGGCTGATGGTCCTATAATTCCAAGGGTCAGTGGTGGGGCCACCTCTGTAGAGTGACAACATCACTGCTGTGCTCCAAACCTCAGTGACAAAGCCAGATGCCCTCACAATATTTTCATTAATAAAGCCTCTTATGTAGTGTAAGATTGCATATGTACAATTGCACACAGTAGTGTATTGTAGGCACACATCATAATATGTAAATCTGTAAGCACATTTATTAAATAAAGTATATACTAGCTGCATATGTACAATATAATCAACAGTCTGTGCATAGTTTGTATCACAATCAGAGGGCAGGTTCAAAACAAAAAGAGTTTGTGGAGTAACAATGGATAACCCAAAATCATAAGGGACAGCAGAAGACATGTTTGTGCTGGAAAGAGGCTTAACATTGGTTAATAATGTACCATCCTGTATCACAGTTTTGTCTAACAGCAAAACCCTTACTGTAAAACCCTATTAAAGCAGTGATGTATATGAGAGAGCAGAGGAAACACAGTGATTGCCAGCTTACATGGTAAGTAAATGATTCTGATCACAATCTGGAGAAGAAACAACAGCTTCTTCAATAAAGCAAGCTTGGGATCACTGGTCACCAAAGCCTGCCTGTTTAGCAAATCAGAAGACTGCTCTACAGCTTTTTAACTTTTCAAATTTAAACTAGTTTTGAAGGCATCTCAACCCAAATACTTCTCCAACTCCAGGATAAATTCTTCCCAGTGGTAAAATACCTTTTCAGAAAAGAACAAACATCATGGCTCACCAAAAACCTTAAATCTCTTCTCAAGCTAAGGGATGAAGACTAGCAGTCATGGAAAAACAATCCAACCCCTGACAGCTATGTTACCTTTACCAGACTACACAAATTTGCTAAACAACCCACATTGAGGCACAAAGAAAACCATCTCTAAGCAAAGCAACTTTCTCACCTAAATAAATCAAACACTTCTGTCATGAGTTCAGTCAGCTCACTTACCTGGTCTTACTTTGTGACAGAGTTTAGCCACCCCTGTAATCTATCAGCAGCATCTCCATTCCCCCTCTCCTCTCCGCTACCCTACAACCAACTCCATTCACCCCCCCCCACTTCTACTTCAAAACAATTTCACATAAATACAGTTTCAGATATCTTTCCCTGATTTATCTACCACTGCTGGGAATTTCCAACTGAGCCTCTTCATCACATCTTTAACTTTTGACTAACACAAAATATAATGCTGAACATCTGAAAAACAGCACCATTTACTCCTCCTAAACAACCAAAACCCCAAAACACCTCACACTTTCAACTTATTCCATCCTACCCCTTCTTCTTGACAAGGTGCTAGGAAAAATTATCTATATACAGTTCTCAAGCTTCATTCAAACACCATCTCAGTACCATAAAACAGCAAGAATTCTAGACAGGTCATAGTACAACACTACTTTGATGCCTAACTGACAACATTTTCCTCATCAGGGACAAACGTAACTTGACAGGAACAATATTCATTAATCTCACAAAAGCCTTTGACCTTATCAGCCACCAACTCCTCCTTTTCTCTCTTCATAGCATTGACATTAGTAACAAACCCAATAAAACCATTGGTAAACTTCTCTATAATCACTCTGTTGCTAGTGTATGGAATAAACTGCCCACATACTTAAGACCAATCTCAGACACCAATTGTTTAAAAAAAAAAAACATTAAAAGTCACTCTATTAAACCCTTGGACTTGCTCCTGCACAGACCCTACTTAATGTACCTCTCCCTCTGCTTTAAATAACATTTTCCATCCTATTAATTTATTTCCACTCCTTCTCTTATTTCTTCTATTGTTCCCTAAAACAGGTTATACTACAGACCCTCTGTTGTGAAAATGTTGTTGTATTTTACTCCTGAATTTACCTCATGCCTTACAGCTGTAAGAAATTGTACCGTGACTATGTATATGACAAAACTGTATTGTGATTACTGTTATACTGTATTATATTTTTATTACTGTGACTATGTAAAGGAGAAAACTGTATGTGATTACTGTTAAACTGTATGTTATTACCATTACACTTATTGAGTTGTTAAGTTTAATACTATGCATTTGAAGCTTTTCTCCTCGGGTCTCTGCTGAAAAAGGGCATCTGCCCAGTCGGACTAACCCGGTCAATAAATGTCAAATGAATAAATAAAAAATAAATAAATAAATCTGTTACCTAGTTCCAAAACTTCTTGCTGAAAAGATTCTTCACAGTTAATAAAAAACTTTTCCCTCACAAAGCCCACACCTTGTTAAATGGGTGTACCCCAAGATTCTGTACTAATTCCTCTTCTATTCTCTATTTTCATTAACAAACTGCGTCATGATTCCTACTGTACAACTCATCCTCTACACTGATGACATTATACTCTTTAGGTCCAGCAGTAACCACTCTACAATTGAAATACAACTAGAAAAAGACCTTAACTCCCTCAATTTCTGTCTTATAACCACAAACTAACGCTTAATCCTACAAAAAGCATGCTATCTACCACCACCCAAAAACTTAAGAAATTACCAAGGTCACTCATATCACCACTGTTTGTGGTACACCTATAGAAACAGCCAACTCCTTTAAATAACTCAGTTTGTGGTACAGAAAAACTGAGGGCAAATGTTAACTCACTTCTCTTCAGGACCAGGAAAATTTCACCCTACCTACCCAAACCAGCAAAGGCAATAGGTAAAGAAGACTTCTGATGTAACTTGATTATGGATATCCATGATATCCATAGCCTCTAAGGAAAAACTCCTCCACACTACTGACTACTGATAACAATCTGTTGCTTCATCGCTCTCTAATGAGCACCACTGCATCACCCTCAAAAAAAGTGAAATGGCTTCCCATGCATCACAGAATAGACCTCCTACTAGGCTCTCTCTCATCCTCAAACTTCTTCAGTCTAACTCATTCCCACTGCTAGCTGACAAACTTTATACTAAACACACACACTACATCATCAGATGCTTCTCTCACTCCAACCCAACAGACCATGCTACACTACACCAACCACTCTTTTTGTATCCTTCTCCTAAAATATGAGACTCCCTCCCCAACCACTTAAAGGAGCTACAACTTCCCTTCTCCACCTTCAGAGCAGAACTTAATTTCCACTATACCAAGGCAAACGGTACTTGCCACACAACAGGCCACATCACATAAGAGCCTCTCAACCTCTAGCATTACTCTTTTCAAATACTAACACCTCCTAACTCCCCCACAACCCTATACCATAATTTTCATTAAACTACAGCATTTCCACCCTGATGTAAACTTGAAATATACTCATGTGAATTATAAAATTTGCATTTCTTACATAAGGGTTGCTACAGTTATTAACTGCTGTAGTTTTTGCTATATTTTGTTATTTTTGGTTCTCTTTTTGATATATGCAGCTTACTACTCTCCATTCTTTTTTTTCTTTGTGAATTATTTCACCTGGGCAGTACCTACAAATGGTCCATTGTGATCAGTGTACTACCCCAGTAATCAAACATAAAATAAAATAAAATATGTCTCCTTATGTTTCCTCCTGAGTCACTTCTTTTCTATGCAGTTATCTCTACATGCTTAAGCGTGTTTTTCGGAAGAAGGTAAGAAACAACAGAATAAAAGAGAAGAGGAAGAAACAAAGTCATGCGAGCTCCTAAAAATCTAAAAAAGACCTTCAGCTTCAAAACACTCATTGCTAGAGTCTTTCATTCTTAGCACAGTGATACAGACAGAAGAATTTATGTTCCTTTCCTAAACAAAATGAGCACTGCAAGTGCAAGTTGTTTGGAAGAATCTGAAGAACATAAAGGAATTTGAAGGCACCTCTTCCCTAGTTTGTCATTAGTACCCAAAAAAAAACAAAATAAAATAATTATAGCCAAAACATTCTACACAATAACAAAATATATTAAAAAGATCTGTGGCACTAAGACTAAGTACTGGAAAGAGATCATCAAATTAGCCAAACACGATAAGATGTCTGATGTCTTTGGGTTGCATATCAAATCAAAGCAGCTCCAAACCATCAATAAAAATAAACTTACTGTAATAACAGCTAACTGTGAAACTACACATGGTAACTATATACAGTTTTCTGAGCTGTTACTCGCTTGCTTAGGTTCTTACAATCTTTTCTCTCCTCCTCAAACTTTAACTACATTAAAACTTATTTATCTGCCATTACCTTACTTGGCTGGTTCTTCTGCAGGCTCCTACATACTGCTGTTACTCCCTATATAGCTACTTTACCATTTTCATATTTAGCTTATTACTGAACTGCTGTTTGTCTTTGGTAGGAAGAGGAGTTTCTCCAAGCTCTACCTAACTTGCTCCCTCCATCACCATCATCATCAAACCCCATTTCTCCCATTTTCTACATGGAGATGGGGTGTCACATTAATGGTCATTACCTGTCGTGATTCAGTGCCACTCTCCTAACTTCTTTTGACAATTGTGCATGTCTTACATGTCACTGATACTCTACCTTATCTTATATAAAAAGAATTTATGTACCTACCATAACTTTCCATGTTAGTTGTCCTTCATCTCGCCTTCCTTCTCGCTGGATGGGTTCAGAGCCGATCCTCAGCTCTGACTCGGCCACTTACTATAGCTCAAGAGCTCTTTATTGGCTCGAGACTACCCCTTATCCCAGAATGCCCAGCGTCAGCTACCCAGATCTCATTTGAGATAGCTCACACTAGACATAATTATAGAAGATAATCCATTAATAAACCTGGATATACAGTTAATTGTCATGGTTTGGTTGGGAAGCAACTACTAACAAAACAAATTAGCCAGTGAAACCATTGAGAAACTCCTCTCAATCCTCGGGGAAGGAGGGAGGGACGCAAGAAGGAAGGTGAGATGAAGGACAACTAACATGGAACGTTATGGTAGGTACATAACTTCTTTATGTTAAGTTGTCCAATCTCACCTTCATTCTTGCTGGATGGGATAGCGTCCCTAGCACCTCAATCCTGGGTGGCTCATTGGAACAGACTCTTCAGAACCATGGAACCAAAGGAAGCCCTACCCTGGGAGACCACATCTACTTTCTAATGAGAAATGAATGTATGAGGATCTGCCCAAGTAGCTGCTGCATTAAATTGAATCTATGGGCAATCTAGATTGAAACGCTGCCAAAGTAGCTACTGACCTGGTTGAACGACCTTTGGGTTTTGTTGGAAGATCTTTTTGTCGCAAATGGTAGGTATGGGGTATGGTGTCTGATAACCAATTTGACAATGTTACTTTAGAAACTGGAAGGCCTTGTTTGTTATTAGCAAATGAAAGGAACAACTGATCTCTCATCTCTTTAGTTCTACGGAGATAGAAACACAGTTGTCTGTGCACATCCAGTTGGTGTAATCTGTATTCTGCCTTGTTGGAATGATTAGAGAAAAAGACAGGAAGGTCAAGGGATTGATTCAAATTGTGTTCTGAACAAACTTTAGGTAGAAAAGATGGGTTGGTTCTCAGAGAAACTCTGTCTTTGTGAAAAACTAAGCATAGAGGGCGAACACATAGTGCATGAAGTTCTGAAACACGTCTGACAGAAGTAACAGCAACTAAGAAAAACGTTTTCCAAGAGAGAAATTTCAAGGAACATGATGCTGCTGGTTCAAAAGGGTGACAGCATCAAGGAGGCCAGAACCAAATTGAGATCCCAAGGTGCAAGGGGCTCTTTCACTGGGGGTCTAAGTAGAGATGTACCTCTCATGAAGGCCTTACAGAGTTTGTGAAACATTATGCTGGAGTTAGAAACTCCGACATGAAAATTTGAAATGACAGCTAGTTGTACTCTGATGGTAGCAGCAGCTGCACCAGAATGAAACAGTTCTGCTAAAAAATCCAAAATCTCGTGTACAGGAGCCGTAAAAGGATCTAAGTTCCTGGATTCTGCCCAGTAAGAGAATCTTTTCCATTTGCTAGCATGGACTCACCTTGTATTTGTCTTATGGGGAGGAAACAATAATATCATGCACTGCTGGGGAAATATTGGGGAGCCTGGCTAGGACTGGAAATGGAGTAACCAAGCTGTGAGCTTGAGAGATTGGAGGGATTGTTGTAGCCTACCTGATTGATGAATTAAGAGGTCCGGTACTCGGTCCAGAATCTAAGGCTGGGCTAGAAGGTGGGGGTGAAGGAACAGAAACCAAATCTGTCAAGGCCAATAGCGGGCAATGAGGATCATTTTACAACCCAACAATTTTGCTTTCCTGAATGGCTTTTGGAATCAGGGGAAAGGGGGGAAATGCACAAAGGAGTCCCTGAGGTCAATAATGGACTAGAGCATCCCTGGGTGTCTGACCTGGAGGAGGAACAAGGGAGAAGTAGCTGCTGCATTTGTTGTTGAGGGGAGAGGCAAAGAGATAGCAGTAAGACTGACCCCCATTTATGGAAAATAAGATCCACAATTTCCTGTTTTGGAGACCACTCGTGAGGCATGAGGATAGCCCAGCTGAGCCTGACCGCTATTACATTGGATGTCCCAGGGATATGCATTGCTGTCAGAAAACATTGGGAGGAAATCAACAATTGCCACAGTCTGAGGGCCTCTCGGCACAAGAGGTAAGATCTAGTTCCGCCCTGTTTGTTGATGTACCAAACCACTGACATATTGTCCATCTGTATTGCAATAGTCCTGGCAGGGAGAGAGTCTTGAAGAGCTTGCAGCGCTAGAAGCACCACTTTCATCTCCAGGACGTTGATGTGCAAGTGGTACTCATGCGGTTGCCAAGTGCCTTGGACTGCCTTCCCTAGATAATGCCCCCCCCCCCACCCTATCAGGGAAGCATCCGTGGTCACTGTGGCGACCGGATGGGGTTCCATGAAAGGTCTGCCCTGAGTAACTAGTGGGGAGACCATCCACCAGGAAAGGTGTCTTTTGCATGATTCTGTAATTAGCATCATGTGAGACATGGGTAATTCCTGGAAGGACCATTGTGTGAAAAGAAGCCACTGAAGGATTCTCATGTGAAACCGTGCTAAGGGAACTAGAAGAATGACCGCTGTAATGGACCCTAGAGCTTGAAGAACATATTTAACTTTAATTCTTTTGTTCCTAAGGAGAAGTGACACCTGTTTTTGAATAATGGAAACTCTTTCCTGAGGCAATTTTACAATCATTTTTCTTGTGTTTAGCTCTGCTCCTATGTATGTAATAGACTGACAGGGCAACAAGGCAGATTTTTTGAAGTTTATTGTGATCCTAGTTGAGCACAGGATGTGATGGTATAATCTCGTGCCTCTATAAGTTGTTGCCTGGTGGTAGCAGTGAGGAGCCAGTCGTCCAGATAAGAAAACACCTGGAATCCTAGACGTCTCAGGAGACCCGTGACTACTGCCATACATTTGGTGAACACCCTGGGGGCTGTGGTGGGACCAAAGGGCAGAGCTCTGAATTGGTAATGACTGGCCCCTAGCCAGAAGCGTAGAAATCTCCTGGAACATCTGTCCATTTTTATATGATAGTACATGTCCTGAAGATCTATGGAGCACATCCAATTGTCCTAACCCAGAAAGGGGAGAATGGACTGCAGTGTTACCATCTGGAACTTTTCTTTTTGTACAGATTTGTTCAATCTGCTGAGATCCAGAATTGGTCTCCAGTCCCCTATCTTTTTGGGCTCTAAAAAGAATCTTGAGTAAGTTACAGATCCTACTTGGTCTGCGGGGACTTCCTGGATGGCTCTTTTTTCTAGCAGCCTTGAAACTTCTGTGACTGCCTGATCCCTTAAATTGGGTGGAACATCTGGGATGGATTTTTTTGAAACATAAGGGGGTTGATGAAATGGAATCTTGTAACCTCCAGATATTATGGCTAGTACCCAATTGTCTTTTGTAATATTTTGCCAGGAGATTGGGTACAATGAAAGCCTTTCCCTGACTGCCTCCAAAGTTGACCAGTCGGGCATCCCTTCAGGGATGTTAATAGGGTTTGGAAGAGAACGCATCTCTGTCACCCTGATTTTGTGGACCCCTTCTGCCATGAAGGCGGCGTCTGCCATTGTTATTATTCCCCCTCTGTCCCTGGGGGAAAATTCACCACGTGCATCAGGCAAGAGTCCCTAGGATTTTCAAAACCACATCTTTCCACCCTTCTGACCCTTTGGGTATGGTCTGATAGGAGTGGAAAAATGGACTCCGACATTAGAGAGAGTCTTGCCTTCCTGCTGGCACCTGGTAAGTGTGTCTTTCACCTGAGGCCCAAAGAGAGAGAAGCCATCAAAGGGGGTATTGGTGAAGGACGCTCTGAAAGGTTCTGCAAACTGACACAGCCATAGCCAAGAATGTCTCCTAAGAGCCACTCCTGTTCCTGCAGCTCTACTCGCTCCATTGGCTGCATATGAAATAAGCCTCATGGAGGAGTTGACTACTGAATTAAGAGTCACCAGCTGGGTATCTACCTTGGATGAAGCTCCCTCAGCTATGGGATCTTGTAGGGTATCTCCAAGCTCTTTTAGATCATCTCTCTGAAGCCTAGTAAAATGGGAGAGATAGTTC
Organism: Protopterus annectens; assembly: GCF_019279795.1. NCBI lineage: Eukaryota > Metazoa > Chordata > Ceratodontiformes > Protopteridae > Protopterus > Protopterus annectens. The sequence continues at coordinate 1,370,915,012 of NC_056745.1, read as the reverse complement.
AGGGACCTAAGGGAGAAGGTAGCTGATGAAAACATCCACTTCCCATATCTGTCCATCGTATGAGAGTCTTTATTTGGTGGATGGACAGATGAGGAGGTTTCAGCTAACTCTCTCTTTGTGGCTGCTGCTACCAACATGGCATCAACTGGGACACCTTTAGTTAAGAATTGTTTGGTTTGGGGAGCTGTGATGAATTTATTGGGTCTCCTCGGGACAGGTTCCATGGAATCTGGAGCTGACCAAGACTTTCGAGACACTACAGACATGAGTGGATCAAAAGGTGGAGACACCCAGGAGGTGGAAGGTCAGGAACCAAATGCGTCCAGGTATACAGACTCATCCTCGGAGGGGGCTAGGGAAGTCCTGCTATGCCTCTGCCTGAGAATCTCAAGGATGTCCAAAAAGGAAATATCTTTAGAGGTGGACCTTGGGGACCCCTCCGATTCATCCAGGTCTGTAGCTGAGGTGACAGACTCAGTGGAGTCTTGGTGCTTCCTCTTGCACTTTTTCTTCCAGAAAGCCTGCCCAGAATGCTCTGGGGAGGTTTCGGAAGAAGAGGGTTCACCCAATGTGGTGTCCTGGAGCATAGGTTCCATACACTTTGGAGCTGGAGGAGGAGAAGAGGTTGTCACAGGCACTGAGGGGGACGGAGCCGATGGAACCGATAGTGGAGCCATCTGTGGGGACAGCACTCTCCACATGACCTCGAAGGTGTCACGGTCTCGACACAAGGAGGGCTCCAGCTCCGAAGAGACAGGAATCCCACCCTGCGCTGAGGGCAATGGCTCCGAGGCCGATGATGGAGCCGAGCTCAACTGAGCCGATGCTCCGAAAGGGAGAGCGGGGTCAGACAAGGGTCTGATGCCACTTCCCCCCTCTGAGCCGACGAGAGAGCTTTGGCACCCAGATACCTCTATGGGAGGAAGAACCAAGGTAATCGGAGCCAACGTTGGAGCTGAAGAGGATGTCATTGGAACTGAAGGATCCACTATCGGAGTGTCCATGGACTCCGGCTCCAAACTAAGCATAATCAGAGAAGAAATCGAAGCTGATGGAGCCGAAGCCTATTGAGGCGAGCTCTAAAGCATTTTAGCAAGGGCATGTGACTTCAGCAACCTACTGACCATTCTCTCCACATCCTGATCTGATAACCTCGAGGATCGAGAGGAGTGGGAAGATGAGCGATGACTGGACTTGCTTTGAAGTAAGGGTGATTGTGGCACCGAGCAAATTGGCTCCAATGAAGGAGACCTAGTTCATTTGTGGCTCAGAGATGGCTCCGAAGTAACAGTTGGAGCCGACAGAGGGGTAGTCTTGTCAGTGCCAGATGGCACGACACACTTGGTTTGTCAAGCTCACAGGTGGGGTTCCGAACATGGAGTTGACGGCTTGACTAGTTTCAAAGGTTTCACTGGCTGAGATGCTTTAGCTGGAGAATCCTGTTTTAACAATCCACGGAGGATAAGCTTGTTTTTCCGCTCCTGCAGGACCCTTGGACTAAAGGCATGACAAATAGCACAAGAGTCCTGTAGGTGTAGAGTCCCCAAGCAGTAAACACAACTAGTGTGCCCATCTGTCAGGGACATCTTCTGACAGCATGAGTCACACTTTTTAAAACCAGAGGTTTTAACTTCCTTAGACATTTTACCAAAAAGACAAACTACAATAGTAAACTAAAATTAATAAAGACCTTAAAGGAGAATGTCTAACTTAAATTGCTGTCCTTAAGGGGGGAGGGGAGAGGAAGAACTCTCTAAGTTAAACGAGTTCAGGGAAAAACAGAAGGCCTAGCGACTAAGGGGCGACGGCCAACACAGCACAAACAAAACACTGCAAGGACGAGATAAGGGATTTACAATAAAAGAAACTTACAAGAGAGAAAATATATATCAAATTTTAAGCACAATATGTGAGTTTAATAGAGAAAAAAATATATACTAAGCCTGAGCCAGTATTGCTCACAGCTAAAGTGGCAAACGAGATCTAGGCAGCTGACACTGGGCATTCTAGGATAAGGGGTAGCCTCAAGCCAGTAAAGAGCTCTCGAGCTATAATAAGTGGCCGAGTCGGAGCCGAGGATCAGCTCCAAACCCATCCAGCAAGAACGACGGCGAGATTGGACAACTTAATATCTTGCATTTCTAAAATTTCCCATCAAAGAGCTATTAAATCATGAGCTATATATTAGAGACTGCAGCATGTGTATATATTTTTTAACTTACAGATTTATATAAAAGATGTTTCTTTCCTTGTGTATTTGCATATTATTCATAGGATATTTACTCTTCATATTAATTCTAATATTACAAGCAATCTTGACTATAAATAAAAGTTTCACATCCTGGCATCTGTATTTAATTACAGCATGTGAAAATAACATCTCACAACTTACAGTAGCTGCTAATCTCTTTTGTAAATTTCTCATTCTTCTTATTCCTCTAAACTATTCTAATCAGTAACAAACACCTGATTTTACACCTTCCCATTAATATATACAGTTGGGGTTAATAGCACTGCAGCATAAGCTATTAACATTCAGTAAAATACAAATTATATATCAGAGACAGCACAATGTAAAACATTACTATAGCTTTTGTGTTTCTAATTCTTCACTTCTAAATAAATATTTAAAAACATCAATGTTATTTTGAGTGGATTTCTCACATAACACATGAAGAGAAGTTCAACTTTTTTCTTGTTGTCACAGCCACGATTCAGGCACTTCCTGCTTTCACAAACATCAGTGATGAACTCTGAACTCTTCCATGACCTGGATTTTCATCAAAACATCTCAAGAAGCAGGTTCATATGTGTGTACTAGGCTAATGGCCCTGGAGCCTTTACAAGCCTAGCCCATAGGATTACCCTGGCATCATGCCACCTGACCTTACTTCCCAATGCTTCTGTCAAGTAGAGTCAATGGAGTGATCCCCGGGGTGAGTTTTCTATTTCCCATCCACTCATCAAGATTTCTCTTGAAAAGGGCCAGTGAGGCACTCCGCTTGACATGTATGGGAAGTCTATTCTATAGCATGGGCAGTCTCTGGGTTATGAACCTGTCCCGCAAGCTTGTTCTGTTGATTGTGGTAATGAGGTTGAGGTCTCTGGAACGTGTAATGTGGAGGGATTGGGATTTCTTTAGATGTAGCATGTTTAACAGAGCTGGATTAGACATGGCTTTGTAAGTCAAGCAGAGATCGCCTCCAAGTAGGCGATATGAGACAATGGTTGTTTTTTTTTTTAATCTGTCCATATAGGACAAGTGTTTAAGGCCTAGTATCCTCTTTGTGAACTACTTTTCCAGCCTCTCCAGTTGTTGCAGGTGTCTAGTGATGTACATGTCAAATGGGGCATTGTACTCGATGACTGGCCTAATAAGAGAAGAGTAGAGGGAGACAATGACCTCTTTCTTCCTGGATGCAAAACCCTTAGTAATGGAGATGTGCCACACAGAAGGACTTTCTGACCACAGTTACAATGTGGTGGTCAAAAGAGAGGTTGTTGTCAACCTGTGTTCCCAGATCTCTTATAATGCCTTCTGTGTTCAGTGACTACCATCGATATGGTAATTTATGGGAACCAGGTTTTTCCCAAAGGGGATGATGACACATTTTTTGGCATTGAGCTTAAGGCCATGGTTCTGACACCAGTCGTTGGTCTCAGTGAGGCCTTTCTGTAGGATGTCAACATCACTTGAGAAGTTAATTATGGCACCCAACTTGCAAAAGTCTGTGAAGTTGTCAGCCAGAGTCCCTTTGTGTTGGCCTGGATTTCAGAGAAGTAAATACCAAATAGGAGAAGACCCACGACCGAACCCTGTGGGACTGAACTCATGACTGGTCGGCAGTCTGACTTGGAGTCAGCTAGTTTCACACTGTGAGTTCTATCTGTGAGCCAGTTTGCAACCCACCTAGTGATATAGGGGTTGATGCCTAGCTTAGTGAGTTTTTCTATGATTCCTGAGTGGGGAATGGTATCAAAGGCCTTGGCCAGATCAAGGTAGGCTGTACGAACCACCTTGCCTTCATCCACAGCTCTGGTGACTGACTCAAAGACGTCGACCAGGTTGAGCAGGCATGATCTACCCTTCACAAAACCAAACTGTGTGGGATCCAGAGTTTGAAGGTTCCCAATATTCTTGTTTATTAGGCCCATAATGATGCGCTCCATAGCTTTGCATATCAGATTCATCAGGCTAATGGGGCGATAGTTCCCAGGGTCTGCAGTCGCTCCTCCTTTGTGGAGAGGGATGACTGTAGTAATGCATCATTCGGTAGGGACAAAGCCTGAGGTGAGGCTGTGATTGAACAGGGCACATAGGTGAAGTGCCAGTTCACTCTGTAGTTCATGTAGAACACAACCAGGGATCTTGTCAGGTCCCATAGAAGCTGTATTCTTGGCTTTGGAGAGTGCTGTTTTAACCTGTGCAGCAGTAATACTGGGTGCCTGGCAATCTACTGGTATTGTGATTGGTCCTTTGGTGGGGGAGACAGGGCTAAAGCTGGCACTGAATCTGTCAGCCAGTATATTGGCAATATCGGTTGGCTTGGTATAGGAGGTGTCATTGTGCAATAGCTCTGAGCAAATCTGGGTATTGCCATGGACACAATTTACATAACTATAGAAGACCTTTTGGTTGTCTTTACTATCTGCTGCAATTCTGTATTCATAGCTAGATTTAGAGGATTTGATGAGGGATCTCAACTTTTTGTTGAGGCTGATAAGGGAGTTTTTCCAGTCTTGGGACTTCACCTTATTCTGCATCAGTTTCCTCCTTCTGTTGTAGAGTTTGTTTATGGCAGGGGACCACCAGATTGGCTTCCTTTTTATTTGGAGGAGAGTGTCTTGGTTCTACTGGGTATGGCGAGATCCATGCATTTGTATACGTGTTCGTACAGGGCATTTGTGTATGATTTGGCAGTCATGCAGCTGTTCTCCTATTGCATGGGTGTCGTGAAGTTAACTACCTCTGTTTTTAGGAGCCCAAAGTTAGCTTTGGAGAAGTTTTTCATGGTGGTTACCTTTATGGGGTGGATTTCCAAGGTGATTAGTTTGTGGTCGGATCTAACCAGGGAGGTGTTGACTACTGGTATAGAGCAACAGTCACCCATGTTAGTAATGATCAGGTCAACGATGTTGCTACCTCTAGTGGAGGTAAGAACGAGCTGGTCCAGGGCATTGGAATTAACAAATTCCAGGAAACGTCAGGCAAGTGTATTGGTACATGAGTAGTTTTCCCAATTAATGAAGGGGTAGTTGAAGTTGCCCAGGTGGGAAGTAAAGCAAGCAAAAATCAACAGTTTCACACAACTAAATCATTCTTTTGATTGAGCTTTTTTTAAGTACTATCTGCTTCATAAACATCCTGTGAAAGGAATACGTTATAAAGGAACAAAGACAACACAGTTGCCAGCACTTTAACACTTCTAATTAGCATATTAGTTAGCGGTGACATTCATTTAACCTAGCAATAGTTGCATGAGTAAAATTAAAACAAAATAAAATTCTTATCTTCTACAGGCTTAAAGTCATTAATTCTATTAATTATATTTTCATTCTCATACAGGAACTATTTCTTTAACATTTTGAAATTGATTTATAAGTTTGATTTAAATGAAATATGTTAAGTATTTCACTATAAATATAGTTAAGACTATTTATATTCCCTGTCATGTAAAATGATTTAGTTTAAAACATAAATATATAGCTAAATACGATCTGAAGCTTAAATCCTAAAAAAAACATTTACTTAGAGGGTAAATGTATTGCTTCAGAAAATAAAGGTCCTGCAATTAGAAAATAAGTGTTACTTGTTTTTAGGTTTTTTAACTTTAGAAGCAGTTTTCCATGAATTCAGCTCACTGTGTCTCTTGAGGGATACAGCATTCCAGTCCATTTCTTCAGTGTTGTTAAGGGTTTTATTTTAATTAATGTAGATGTCTCTTCCAGAGTGCAAATACTTTAATTCCTTCAGAAAGAAATAATTTGATCTTTGCAGAAAACACCAAAGTAGCTTTAATGTTCTTTTTAAGTTATTTAATCAGTAGCAAGCAGGATTTCCTTTTACTCATTACTTTATTAGAATAATCATTGTCAAATCTGATTACATGTTCACTTATTTTAATAGGTGGGATGGACCATACTATTTTTAATATTCGTTTTTTTTTTTTACATGCTGGACATAAACGTAAATATTACTGATTTAGTTGATGAGTTCTCCTTCTTTGAATGTGTTGTCAAGGATCTATGTGATCTTTCAATCCCAAATAATAGAGTTTCAAGTAAATTTAACATTTTATGCAGCCAGGCTGTTGAGAAATTTATTACAGTGTCTCCCTCATATTTTTAGGTATGCCACAAATTCTGATATAAATTCACCAAGTCTATTATACAGACTATCACTTTATCAATAAGCCAGTTATTTTGTTTTAAAAATAATTCAGTCTAAAACTCAACTTCAGTTATTCCCCCTTATAGTCATTTAAATGTTCATCTATAATGCTGATTTTGCACTTTGTTCTTTCATAAGAATTTCTAAATGTCCCATCTTCTTTCTGGTCTCTTTATTGAAACTTTCTATTTTAGTGTCCAGTTTGTCCATTTTTAGTAATCCAACTTGAATGCTAGATATTAATGACTGGCTGTCTTTTTAACAGAAGAAAGATTCGTTGTGCAAGAACTTACCATAATGATAGCCGTCTTTCTCTTTTCTATTGCAGTATTCTTTACATGAGGGAGTTGCCTGCCAAGGCAACCCGACATTACTACCATAAGGTGCGTGGTACGTCTGACATACTCTGCTATCAGATGTAGGCCATAAAAATGATATAAGAATGCACCATCCTCAGAAATGAAGCCCCAGGTGCAAATACAGTCCAAGGGAAAGAGAATCAATGCAGCCAAGAATGGAAGGAAGTGTGGAAGAAGGGTAAGACAGAATACTGCAACAGAGAAGAGAAGTTTAGCTATCATTGTGGTAAGTTCTTACATAACTAATCTATGTCCTTCTATTCATCTGTTGCAGTATTCTTTATATGATGGAGAATGCCAAAGCTCATGAAAAAAGGAAAGTGGAGGTAGCAGAAGAATTTTCCAGGAAATCACGAAGAATGGCCCTGGTAAACTCTGTTGTGGATCTGGAGATAGAATCCAGTTTGTAATGTTTGGTGAAGATGTGGACTGAGGTCCAAGTAGTTGCTTCTAGAATGGAGTTAATGTCCAATCCTTTGAGGAAGACACTGCCCTAGTAAAGTGAGCTTTGACTGTGCCCGGAAGGGCTTTACCATGGTAGGCATAGCAGAAAGAAATGGATTTGGAAATCCATCTGGAGATGGCCTTCCTATATACAGGCAATCCCAGAGCCATGGGGTGGAAAAACACAAAAGATTGGTCTGATTTCTTTAAAGGCTTAGTCTTGTAGAGACGGAACCTGAGTTGCCTGTGTACATCAAGTGAGTGTAGGATCCTCTCAGTATTGTTTTGGGGAGAGGAGAAAAAGGTAGGCAAATGAATGGCTTGGTTTAAGAACAATTCACTAACCAACTTTGGCATGAAGTAAGGGTTAGTGTAAAGGGAAATCCTGTCTTTGTGGAAGCTCAGGAAGGATGGAGAAGCCAACAGGGCTTGAAGCTCTGAAACCCACCTGGCAGAGATTAGAGCCACAAGGAGAACCGTTTTCCAGGTACAGTGTTTAAGGGAACTAGAGGAGGCTGTCTCAAAAGGCTTAGAGTCAGTCTCTCTAGCACAAAGTTAAAATCTGGGGGGGGTGCTAAAGGTCTCCTGGGAGGTGTTATGTGGAGGATGCCTTTAAGAAATTGTTTGGCCTCAAATCTGGAAGCTAAAGAAGGTGAAAGAGGCAGACATGCAGAGATAGCTGACAAAAGTGCTTTTATAGAGGAATATGCTAAGCCCACACTGAGCAATTCACACAGATATAAGATAACCAAAGGAAGATCCACAGTAAGTGGGTCCAGGTTTCCTGCAAGACACCAAAAGGAAAATATCTTCCATTTGGAAAGGTAAGATTTCCTTGTATTGGGTTTCCTGGCCTCCTGCAGGACTTGAAGCATGTCCTCACAATAAAGGTGTCTGAAGTGAGTCAGGCCTCTATCACCCACAGGGTCAGTTGAACAGTTTCTAGGTGTGGGTGGATGAAAGAGCCCTTGTTCTGCGTGAGTAAGTTCAGTCTGTGAGGTAACTTGTGATGACTGCCCTTGGCTAGGTGTAGAAGAAGGGAGGAAAACCAGTGCTGTCTTGGGCCAATAGGGCGTCACCAGCAAGATTTTTAGTCTGTCCTTTTGAATTTTCAGCAGTACTTTTGGGATGAGTAGTAGGGGAGGGTATACATAAATAAATGTCCCCTTCCAAGAAATTGACAGGGCGTCCACTTTCCATACCCGAGTATAAGATTCTCTGGCACAAAATTTTGGAAGATGTTTGTTCAGAGGGGAGGCAAACAAGTCTGTTTGTGGAATACCCCACTGGTGGACAATGTCCAGGAACACATTCCTGTAAACCATCCATTTGGGGGCCTGTGTTCTGGATCTGCTCAGTGTGTCTTCCACAGAGTTCTGATTGGAAAGAATGTAGACCACCTGAAGAGTTATTTCCAGTTAGCGAGCTAGTTCCCAAGCTTGTAAGGCTAGTCTGCCTGCTAGTCTGATTGGAAAGAATGTAGACCATCTGAAGAATTATTTCCAGTTGGCGAGCTTGTTCCCAAGCTTGTAAGGCTAGTCTGCCTGCTTGTTTAGATACCACAGAACAGTCATATGTTTTGTGTAGATTCGCAGCCATCCTAGCCTGAGGACGGACTGTAAGGCTAGGATCAGTGTCTTCATTTCCTTTCCATTTATGTGGCCTTTTCTGTGAGACGGGGTCCATTGACCTTGAACCGTATGTAGGCCCAGAGCTGCTCCCCAACCTGTATTAGAAGCATCTGTGTACAGGTCCTGAGTTGGAGCCAATGGGTGAATGGGAAGCCCTGGGTTTATGGACAGTTGTTGTATCCATCACTGGAGCTCCTCCTTCAGGCAGGGTGGCAGTGGTATTGGAAATTCCAGTGGGTGGGCATGCTGAGACCACACTGACTTCAGGAACCATTGGAATTTCTTCATGTGGAGCCTTGCCAGGGGTAGAATAGGGATGGTAGAGGCCAATAGTCCTAGGATTCATAGAAACTGTCTTGTAGACAAGTGTTTTAGGGGGAGAATGTCTAAAAAAACTAGGAAGATCACCCAGGCCTTCTGGGGGGGGGCACAATCATTTTGTTGGTTTGGAATCTGCAGAAAGACATGATCTTCAGATGGGGTGAGAGTAGATTTTTTTTAATTGATGGTGAATCTCAAGTAATGCAAAATAGCCATGGCTGAGTGGAGGTTGTTTCTCAGTTCCTCTGGAGAGATGGCTTGGAATAGAAGGTTGCCTAGATAAGGGAAGATCTGAATGTCTTGGAGTCTGCAGAGGGCGACCACTGGCGCTAGGCATTTTGTGAAGACTATTGGGGATGTAGAGAGACTAAAAGGCAAGGCAGAGAATTGAAAATGCTAGGAACCCACAGAAAAAATTGAAATTTCCTGAATTTGGGATGAATGAGAATATGGAGATAAGCATCCTTGATGTGTATGAATGCTAGGAAGGCATGAGGGAGGATCACAGGGAAGATGGTCTGAACAGTTAGCATTTTGAAGGAAGGCACTTTCAGAAAGTTGTTGAGATAGGACAGCTCTAGGATGAGTCTCCACGGTCATTCCTTCCTGGGGACCAGGAACATGCATGAATAGAAGCTTGTTCATTTCAGATTGGATTGTGCAATGTTCTAGCAGGTTTTGCAATAATGGGGAGAAGAGTGGTTTCTGTTCTTTTGGGGGGTGGGTTAGGGATATCCCTGAAAGGAGGTACTGTGTGCCATAACATAAAGTATCCATTTTTATGATGCTGAGGACCCAAGTGTCTTGAGTGATGGATTCTCAGCAGGAAGCTAGATGGGTAGGCACAGGCAGAGGGGAGTAGAGCAAGAAATTTCTGAGGGGTCAGGAGAAAGAGCCAATTCTATCAGGAAAGGGCTGCTTAGCCAGCTGTGGAGCAGAAGAAGAAGCAGAGAACTGATGTGGTTTCTTGCTCCCTTTGGAGGGTTTGGATTGGAGGGTTCCAGGATTGCCTGCAAACAAAGACCTGTTTCCTAGGGTAGTTCCTATGAAATTTAGGCACTGGAGATACCAAGATATGTTTAAGGTCTTTTAACTCCTTGCTCTTTTCTTGCAGGGACTTGAAGAGTTCTGAAGATGGTTTGCCAAATAAAGTGGTGTTGTCAAAGGATGTATCCATAAGCTTGGTCTTGATGTCCTCAGGGAGGGGTTGAAGCCTTAACCAGGTGAACCTTCTTAACTGCAGAGGAAGAAGCTGTAGCTCTGGAAGTGGTCTTGAGTGTATCATAGCTGCTTTTGATGGAATGCCTAGCCACCTGTGAGGATGCAGCAATAAAGGGAGATGCCAAGGTTTTATTCTCAAGAGTCTGGCATGTCAGACACTATCTTAAGACAGTTGTTTTTTTTAGTTCCATGGTGTACTTAGTCATGTGGGTCTAATAATTCAGGGCTCTGAAGGCTAAAGTAGCTGAATTATATATTTTCTTACGCAGCACCTCCAATTGCCTACGATCCTTGTTTAAGGGGAGGAGGGAAGTAGAAGAAAGAGATCATGAAGCCTTATCAGAGGCTACTGAAATCACTGAGGGGTCTGCCACATGGCTTTGAAAAGGAAATTACAATCCTCAGGCACTTTATAATACCTGTCTGGCTTGTTAAGGGCCAGAAGCTGACAGTCAGGGTGTTAAGGACATGGAGGCGAAAGCATCCAAAAAGGCAGGTATAACTGGAGGAATTGCAGAAGGGATTAGGGGTCTGCACCTGAAGAAGGTTGTAGTCCCACTTTTGGACCTCAGGCTTTTGTGAGCTGTCCCATTTAAAATGATCTCTCATTTTTGAGATGGTCTAACCAAAGGAAATCTCCTCTATAGGGGTTTCCTCCCCACTGGAGTCTTCCTCTGGGAAGCATAATCCAAGCGGGAAGGGATTTGAGATGAGTAAGCTAATGAGTCACTGTCTTCCTTAGAAGAAGAATCTTTATCTGAAGTGGCTTGTGCTCTGGCCCTTTTTTGATGGGAAGAAGGCTAGGAAGAGGGGAAGCTGTCTGGTCTGAGGAAGGCCTCCGAGCCATGAAGACCATGAACAGGCCATGGGCAAAATTCTACCACTCTTTCTGATGGTCTGTTGGGGGTGAGGAATGTTTTGTTTTCTGTTTTTTCTTTGCAGAGGTGTCCATCCAGTGCAAAGAGGGAGGGCTGGACGGAGGCCTACACTCGACCAAATCTGACTCAACATCCTTTCTCACAACAACCTGAGTGATTCCTTGTGGGCCTTCAGACACAAAGAGCCTAGGTTCTCCCTGGACAATGGGAGCCAATGCCTTTGAGGCCTCTCTGGACATGCATACATTCAGTTCCAAGATGGCCTTTAAAACCAGTTCAGCCTGTGGAAAGAGCATGTCTCCAAGCTTTCATGTGCCTCGGAAGAGATGTCCTTAGGGAGAGGCACAGCTTCCACTTCAGGCCTAGGTCTTTTGGCCTTGCAGTTAGTAGGCTCGGTCGTTGGGTCTGAGGAACCTTCCATCACACTTTTAGCTAAGAGTTACAGATGTTCATTCTCCAAGTAAGTTGCTTGGGATGAAAGCCATCTACGAAGGGTTGTGGGCACAATCAATTGACAGATCAAACAGTTTTTATGGTCATAGTGGGGCATGAGACAGAAAAGGCACAGGAAATGGCTGTCCTTGTGTGGAATCTACCTTCCACAGTCACACTTCCCTTTCCTGGATGACATTAACCTCAACCAAGAGAAATCAGTATCTTTACTGAAGAAAACAATTCCGGCAGCAGAGCGACGTCTGGGACTGAAGGTCTGACTGGCAGCAAAGACGTTCTGAGGATGGTGTGCAGGTACATCACTTTTATGACCTACATCTGATAGCAGCCTACATCAGATGTACCATGCACCTTACAGTAGTAATAGTAAAAGACTGTGGTATACTGTCCGACATCAGGTCGCTTTGGCAGATACTCCCTTGTGTAAAGAATACTGCAACAGATGAATAGAAGGACATTGCTGAGTACTATTTTTTGAGTGGCTAATGTTGAAATCTATTCTCTGTTAACCAAGCAGATGAAATTCTGACAGGAAAATTACAACTTTTGAAGAACTTCAAGCTATAAATGTTTTCTCTATTAGTGAATATAAATAGCTATCAAGTATCTTCAAATAATTTTTGGATTAAATTTTCTGTCGAAGTTTTCAGTCACACAGCTTTCACCAATTGCTGCTCTGAGTTAGCCATTTTGGCCACACCTCCTTGACAGTTATGCCAGACTGTCACATGTCTTCTCGCAGAGAATCCATCCATCTCTTCACTGGACATCCGCAGAGGAAATGTCTTCCTCATGCTTCTCACAAATCTTCTTTACCAAATTTTCTTATGCTTTCCTGCACATATGCCCAAAACACCATAATCTGTTCTCTGACATTCTCTGCAATTGGATCTGCTTTGGCTTAAGCTCTGATCTCATAATTTCTTCATCTGTCTCACAGTGTGCACCCTACCACCCATCTTAGGCACTTCATCTCCATCACCTCTAGCATCCTCAACTGCTCAGCTTTCACTGCCCAGGTTTCTGTGACATACAGAAGTACTGATCATACCACTGCTTTTTACACCTTACTTTATAGCATTTTTGGCATTCTTCTGTCACACACTACCACTGGCCCTCTGTGCCAGTTTGCTGCTGTTCCTCTTATTCTAGTTTTGACTTCTTCATTCACATCTCCCTATTCCTTAGTCAGCCCTCCCAGACACTTAAAGCTGTTTTCCTGTTCCACTCTTTTCCTTTCTACCTCAATGCTCAGCTTCTTCTGATTCCCCTATTTGATGCCATTACAAATGCTTTGTCTATATTCAGTTTCATCCCATCTGCTTTCAGTTTTCAATTCCATTCCCCTATCATTTGCTGAAGTTCCTGTTTCAGAGTCTGCTTGTAATATCACATTGTTTGTATACAGCATCTTTTTTGATCTATTGCGTCCAACCTGTTTGCTAATGTAGTCTATCAACAATATGAACAGGAGTGTGCTCAGTAATGAACCTTGATGACGCCCACTCTCAATGGGACCCCCCGTGAATCTCAAAGTTGCTCATGCTTGTAAAACTGGGCTATTGCACATAGCCTGTACTAATTCTATAAATGTTTATTGGACTCTGAGCTATCACAGGACTGCTCAAATCACCTTTCTATGGATCTTGTCATATGCTTTCTCCAAGTCTAAGGACACCCAGGTAGATTCTTTACTCATCTCTAACTTCTCCTCCACTATCTGCTTCACCACAAATACCAAATCAGATGTGCCACATTCTGATCTGTATCTGAACTGCTTATCTCCCATCTTACTTTCTACTATTCTGCATGTTCATTTACTAATCACCCTCTCTAGCAGTTCATCCAGTGTGACGGGAGTTTGACATCTTTATACTTCCCAGAGTTATGAATGCCTCTTTTTCTTGTACACTGGAACTAGAATGCTTATTCTCCAACCATCCAGGATTTGTGTTTCACTCCATACTATGAGTACCCTCATGAGCTATTTCTCCCCTAACTCACCTAACATCATGATCATATCAGCCCTAACCTAATCTGAGCCAGCTGCTTTTCCTGACTTTATTTTCCTTCATGCTGTTCTTACTTCTTCCTGGTTGGCCTCTTCTTCCTGTATTATTGTTATCTGTGTATGGGGAAATACAACTTCTGTGGGGTTCTCTTCATCCAGAAGCTGCTGGAAGTACTCCTTCCATATGCCCTTGGATGTCCTGTGGACTAGTGAGCCAGTTGTTGCTGGCATTCCTTATGAATGGTATTTGATGACTTGCCTTATTTATCTTTCTGTCTTTGTCTTGCAATCTGATGGACTTTCCTTATGTCATCTGCTGGGTCACTTTCCAGAAAATAGTAGAGTGCTTCTGATGTCTTATTTTGGCAACCATTTGAAATATCAGAACTTGGAATGCTGTGACTGAATGTCTGAAAATACATTTATATATACAAAGTCCGAGATTGCCATTTTTTGGACTATTACTTTTTTCTGAGGTATGGTGATCTAAAAGTTGGTATACAGAAGTTTGGAGGGTGTGTGGTGCTTTTACCCCCTCCATATCATGAGGTGTAGGAGTCCCCCCTTCAAAAAACAAGCTCAAAAGAAAGCAGTGAAGTGCAATATTCACTCCTCTCATTTTCATCTTTTTTATTTATCTTGTTGGGACTTGGCTTTGCAAGTCCTGTCATTTCAATAGGGAACCTTTATTCTTTGGTATTGTGACTGCTCTTAGCCTGTTTGTTAACCAACCAGTACTCTTTCCTAACCTGGTCTGTCTTTTATATCTCCTACTTTTTCCATCTCTTCTTTCTTTTGATAAGTCCTTGGACTTCTGAATTCCACCCCCAGCTTTCCATATGTATTTCCATATGTATCTTAATCCATATCTGGCTCGACTGCATATCTGCTCAATAGTCCTCACACATGCTGTTTTGAGATGCTTCTATTCTTCTTCTTTGACTCCATCTATTTCCTCTTCTTTCTGAAGTGCTACAGTCCAGAGTATGGGCTTCCAGTTCTTTTTACCTTAGAGCTTTTTTTTGATCACTCCTTGTGGCTGAAAATGGCCACCAGGGGTTTATGCTGTGGATTGACTGCTTCACTAGAGATGACTTTGCAATCTCTGATTTTACCCAACTGCCCTTTCCTTACCAGAAGGAAATCTACTCAAGTTGTGTTGGCCATTCTTGTATGAGATCTTGTGTCTCTGTCTCTTGCTAAATCATGTGCTAGCCAACTTCATATGCATTGTTCCCATCATCCCTAGGTTTTTCCTCTCTTATGATATAACTTGCGCTTCCTAATTTGTTTCCTATCCCAAAACACTACACCTCGACCACTTACTCTACATTCTTGGTCCCTTTTTGGAAATGCCATATTACTTCCTTGTTATACTTTTTCAGCCTTCATTTATACTGTGCATTATGTATCTCTCCTGGCAGTTAGCCCACAGATGAACTATGTCAAAACTACCTCCACTAGTCAATGTAGCATACAGAACAAATATGTTAGCTCTGAAGAAAGGCTTCATACACACAAATATGACATTGCTGAAGAGAGGTAAAAAAAATAAGACATTTAAATATGAAGCTGACATGTTCCATTAGAATTTGAGTTTGAAGAAGATTTTGACAGGGAACAAAGTTCCAAAGGTCTGTCTCTGTTTCATTAAGCAGACTCTAATACAAGGTGAAGTTCAGTTGTTAAGACTTTTTGCAGAGTGAAAATAAAATAATATGGTCACTAATTAATTCCTGATCTCAAGTTAGATTGTAAATAGTTAATCCTCATGTTTAACTGTTTTTTAAACAAGTAATCTTAAACGAAACATGGTATTACGCTGAACAGAGTAGAGGAATGTGATACTTGGATTTGCATGCTTAACAATGCCAACTTACTGATAGATGAATGTAAGAACTCAATGTCTGACATGCAGCTGCTTTATTAGCATTATCTAAACATTTAAGTATACAATGGCTGTATGGGCAGTCAGATCCAAAATAACATGTGCACCATGTATGAGGACTGCACAGTATGGTATGCTGAAAATGTCATTAAAAAAGTATTTATTTATTAGTATTTGTTTAGTGGAATAGTCCAAATGGGCCATGATAGCCCCCCTTTCAGTGGAAGCCCTGGGAGAAAAGCTCCACAACTAACAAATCTTACAAGGTGTCATAGAATACAACATAGGCCGAACAGCAAATCTTAACTATCACATACAAGATACAAAAATGAGTATATAAAGAAAAAAAGAAGAAGAGATAGACATATAAATCATTATATTCCACAGAGTTACATTTCAGTTTTACTTAGTATCAATGATAATACTAAGAACTTACATTAAGTTAATAGGTGCAGACTGTTTGGTAAGAATTTCTGGGTGTGGCTAAGCTACTGGGTCTTTTGATGAATGTCCAGAGGCTCATATTATGCAGAAGATGGAAAGAAAAATACAGATAGAGGGTAGATCAACAGACAAATGTCTGGGTTATTGAACTCATTTACACAGTTCAAAAATTAATAAGAAATTTAAGAGGAAAGTTGTAAATATCTATAATTATGTTTTTAAATTATAGTAGTAAACAGAGTTCACTACTAAAAAATGAAAAATAAAGTATATAAAACACAGAAAGAAGATGGTAGAATAAGAAAGTACAGTTATGTCAGTAAACCTACCTTTATAGCAGATTTTCAAATGGCCATTGCTGCAGTAGCCTTGGGTTTATGGGTTATATTCTATCAAGGACATTAACAGCTGGCCAGCTTCCAATGCTTAAGGGCACGTTCTGTGTGCTCAAACCATTAATCCAACTCAAGCACAGTTGAAGAAAAAAATAGTGGTTTGGGCACCAAATCCTTCAGATCGTTCGTGCTTAGGAGCTGGTCTCCTATTGCTTCTCACCCAGTCAAACCCCAGCTATGTGGTGACATTCACTCTAAACCTGGACCACTCCCACTAACCAAATATGACTCTACTCCCTTCCCATTCCCAATACTCATCCCACACAATGCTTCCACTACCCATTCAGAGCTGGAATTTTCTCCATATTAGCATCAGAAGCACCAATAACAAAATAACTGACTTATATGCATGACTAACAATGCACTCACCACACATCCTTATCATCTCTGAAACTAGGCATTGAAGATATGGAAATTGCCCTCCATGGCTACAGCATTTGTAGTCTCAATTGTATAGAAAAGAAAGGAAGAGGAATTGCTATAATGTTGTTCAATATCCTTGAATTTCCCTATACCATGGTAATCCACCCACTTTCGGAATACTAAAATCCTTGTATCTCTTCTCAGACTAAACACACAGAAAGAATTATGTATTGTACCTTATACATCCCTCCAGAAAACAACATTTCTGCTATGGAAGATATTCTTTCGTGGATGACACCAAACATCCCTTATGAAACAATGATTCCTGGGGACCAAAATATAAATTGGCTCCCCTTCACTACTGACTTCCCCGCCATATCATCAAATCTATTTGGCTACACTCAGATTACTCAAGCCCAATGAAAACAATCCCTTTCTGGGCTGGATACTGACCACCAATCCAAATAAATTATCATCGGGAACCTTACCAGCCATACTTATCTATCATCTCCTCACCATTGCAATTAGAAGTACTATCCGTGTATTCATATTGAAGCAAATATCCTTAATCCTAACACAGTCATAATCACTCTAATGTCAATCAACTGGAATCTACTCAGAAGAATTCCTCTTGATGATGCTGTTCTTCACTTTAATACAACTTTACTTAATGTACTAATTAATGAAGTTCTAGTTAGAAGAAAGAGAGTAAAACATAACGCCTCCATCTGACTGTCCTCTGTCACCAAAATGCTCAAGCATAAAAGGGATACGGCTTGGAAAATTTGGCAAAAAACTGAACTCTACCAGTCCATCAAAACTTTACATACGTCCTCAGTCTTATACAAAAGTAGTAAAAATAGACAAAAATGCACTTTTATTTTGATTGATAAAGCATTCACCATAAAAACCCAAAAGAGTCTGGAGTTCCATCAACAAAAAATATGTCAAAAGCACAACCCATGCCCTGATATGCAGCCAGGCAGTACTAACACTCTATTCAACTCCTACTTTATAAATACCATAAATTCATTACTCAATAAAAACAGTTGCAGTTCACAAAATACCCCACCTATACTATAAAGTAGCTTCTCAGACTTAACCCACCACGTTAGTTAAGAAACTAATTCAAAACTGCTGCTGAAGCCATAGCCTAGCCACTCTCTGTTCTTATAAATAGATCCATAAAATAATCTTATGTCCCCTCTCTTTGGAAAAAATCTTATATGCTGTTTCTTCACAAAGGAGGCAACATCACTGACCTCTCCAACTACAGGCCCATAGCAGTACTCCTCCCTTGTCTAAAATCTTGGAGACGAACATCCACACTCAGCTACTTAAACATAACCTTCCCTACCCAGCATGGTTTCTGGCTAAACCACAACACTAACACTGCATTATTCAGCTTCATAAACACCAACAATCAAAAACACAGCACAATCAACACTGCATCTGCACTATTCTTAGACGTATCAAAAGTATTTGATGCAGTCTTCCATGACAAGTTACTGTTTCATTGAGGATCATTACATTTATTACATCCTACCAGGTTCCAGAGATAATTGTCAGACAAATCCCATACTGTTAAATGGCAATCAAGCTATTCTACCTTCCTACTAGTATTTGTTGGTTGTACTTCAAGGATCAATATTTGAGCATCTGATGTTCAACATATTTATTAACAATTTGCACTCATCAGCTAAACGTGCCAACCTAATCCAATATCCTGATGATTCTACTCTTACAAGCTTAGCCCAGAAACTCTGCTTCAACAACTCATTCAGGATTACTATACCACCATCAAAACTTGTCTGGCCAAATACAACCTCATCCTGAATCCAATTACTCCTTTTATCCTCCAAGTCCAATAATGATTGCAAACAAAGTTCAAAATCATGTTCTCCAACAATGCAGTAATTGAAGTAGTCTCCACCACTAAATTACTAGGTACCAGTATTGACAATAACTTGAAATTTGACTTACTTATTCAACACGCTATCAAAAGTTAAAGTTATGTACTCTGCATAACTATGCATCTCTGTTCTCCATTTTCATTCTTCCTCAATGTATGGGTCTACAATCCGACTCGGCCAATTTCTTTAGATTCTTTGATCCAACTTTCGAGCTCCTCCCTTTACCCATAATGCCTCTTACTTCTTAGATTTCCTCAGATTGAAATTTCTGCTGTTAAATATGCTCGAAGGCATAAATACTTACAATGATAATTATAACAAGAAACAAAATAGAGACAGAGCAGGGGCTCAGACTGCAAACAGTTGTTCACATATATCTCATCAGGTTACTCCGAAAGGATAAAGACTGGGGGAAGGAGGGTGGAAGTTGAATAAGAATGAAAATGGACAACACAGATGCATAGCTATGACTTCCAAGATGGCTGCAAATTGAGTAACAGCTTAATTCTAGCTCTCCCAGTGTGAAAACAGAAACACAGCAGGGAAGGCAGTAGACTTCTGTTTATGGGTAAATTTTAGTAACTGGCTAGAAAGTGCATTGCCTGGATGCCAGGAATAAAGAAATACAAAAGACCTGGAAAAGATTAGCTACAAAAACTTAAGGAAGAAACCCTGACTGGGGAAAGTTCTGCAGTTGCTCAGATATAAAACAAATGCACAAAGACCTGGTTAAAATAAACAAAACACTGATGGAGTATATCAACACAAACAACAAAAGGCTAGAAAAATGGAAGAAGCTTTAAACAGATATTCAGACAAGATGATAAAGCTGCAAAGATCAGAGGTCGAAATAAAGAAAAGGCTGGCTGAATATGAGACTGCTCAATAAGGGATGTTTCAAAAAATAATAGAATTAGAGTACATAGCACATAGGGAAAACAGGAGATTTTCAGCTAAACCAGAGAAGCTGGAAGGAAAAGACTACATTAATTTTATGAAAGCACAAATAAGCAACTGGATTGGTATTCCACAGCAGGAGTTGTTAGTTGAACAAGCACATTGTGTGTATGCTCCAAACATGCTATAACAAAGCAAAGCAACCTAGACCTTAATAGTAAAGATGCAATCCTACCAGTAGAAGGAGTTGACGCAGATAAAATTGTGGCAGAAGGACAAAGTACTAAAAGTGGGAGACAGCAGTGTGTGAAGAATGATTACTCATTGTACACCAGAAGGAAGAGGAGCACATTTATTCCACTATTCAAGGAATGTTGACATCCAGGTGTGAGATTCAAACTGCTGTAACCAGCTGTCTTCAAGGAATTCTTCCTAGAGGGACAAAATCATTTTTTGATGACATACGTACTAAGGAGGAACTACAAAAGTTTGTCCAGCAAAAAGTAAGTTGTGAAACAGAAGGAGATTCTGCTTCTTGTTCTTCTGGTAATAAAGATCACAGAGGGACTTTACCTGAGAAACCTTTTCAAAATTTTCAACAGAAAATGTTGGAGAGAAGGAAGGGAACAAGAAAAGTGACTAGAAGAATTGAGAGTATGTTGGAAATGAAGCAGAGACAGGATTTTGGAGATGAACAGTAATAAAACCAGTAACTTAATAAGGAATTAAAATGCATGAATAATATTTGTGAAATATGACAGAACAAGAAAATCAGGAAATATTGGACTTTGTCAAAATTTGCTGGACTTGTGGGGGACTCTAAAGCATATGCCCTACTTCATGTCATTAATGTTCAGAAAAGTGCTCTGGGGAGGGGAAGAGAATGAAGAAAGTTAACTGTAAGCAAAGATTTTTTTTCTTAAATAGTATCAGTTTTGTAGCATGTAGTTTTCTTTACATGCTGTAAAGTAATTTTTTCAGTTATTTTTAAGTGTAATGGAAATTGTAAACATGTGCTGCTGCTGTTCTTCTTTTCTTTTCTTTCCCTTATCTCTCTCTCTTCTTGTTCAGTTGTAAGAAATGTAGGAACTGCAATGTATTTAAAAAAAAAAGCCTAGTTAAAAAGCATGATAAAAGAAAAATTAACATGCTTTTTCCTCATTTTTTCATAGGAAAATGAGTGGAATAAAGACTTTAGATTGATTTAGTAACACGTTTTATGAGAGAGCAAGTAAATGAAAAAGAACAATGAATATTATGAGACTTTTTTCTAGCAAATACATGTATGCTCAGTAACAATTCTCAGCCGCTCTTCATATTTCCATGAAAGTAATCTGATAAAGAGAAACTGGCTGCCTGGTTATCATATCTTCATGGAGACAGTCTGATGAAGAGAAACTGGCTACAGTATGGCGGAGAGTGATTGGCTGAACAAACAAAGAGAGAAACTGGCTAGGGGATAATGCTCTCTGAAAGCATTCAGGGTTTTTCCCAAAGTAGATAATGCTCTCTAAAAGCATTCAGGGGCTTTCCCAAGGTAGTTAATCTTCTCTGAAAACATTCAGAGGTTTCCCAGCTGGGACAGCTATAAAGATAAGAAAAACCCAATCAGTACTTAGCAGAAACTCAGGTTGCACCATGCATCTTAGCATGGATGACCTTTCTTTTAGGTTAACTAAAGTCTGTAAGTGTGGTTGTCAGTTTGGGACTTTTGTTCCTATTAGGAGGGTAAAACTTCAATATTTGAAGGTGTACATAGTTGAGTGTGTTAGTATTAAGTTAACAGGTTTTAGGGGATATTGGGGGTGTTTGTTTTTTGTTTGAGGGCTTTCAATAAAACAAAAAGTTGTATAAGATGTGACATAGGCTCAAATGTATATGACAAGAAACAACTATATAAAAGTTCAACCTACCAAACATGTATGTAACACAAAAGCTGGAACTAGAAATTTAACAAAAAAGGTGCGATACATAAAAGGTGAGAATAATAACTTTTTAATACAATGATGCTTCCTTTAATGTCTTTTAATGTAAGTGGCCTCACAGATAAATACAAACCAGAAAGAGTAGTGAACCATATTCAAATGTAAAGTGCAAATAGCTATGTTACAGGAGATACACTTAGAAATAAATGAACATGTGAATTTGATAAAAATTTTCAGTATGGTTATTCAGTGCAACACCTGGGACAGGGGAAAATAGGAGTACTTATATTAATTGCAAGAAGAGCTCCAATAGTGATAGAAGAGGATAAAAAAGACAATAGTGGCAGATTTGTAGTGCTAAGGGGCTACTGGCAAGGGAGGAAGATTACACTGGCATGCATTAACATTCCACCTAAAACTGCTATAATGGAGCTTAAGAAATTGCTGGGAGAAATAATCAGATTTCAGCAAAGAATATCATTTATAGGTGGGGACTGGAATTTGTTTTGCAGCAGTGAAGATGTGTTTGGGGCCCCAGAAGGGAAAATATAACAAAGGAGGGTAGATTTTTGAAGAAATGTATGAAAATACTTATTATGGAAGATGTGAATTCAGTAATAGGAGTTTCGAGTGAATTTATACATTATTCCACAAGATAGAAAAACTGGGCTAGGCTAGACAGAATTTACATTTCATGGGAACGTGTATTTAATTGAAGGTCTTGATACCCACCCAATAACTATTTCAGATCATGTGCCAATAATAGCAATAAAAACACAGGATAATGAAATAAAAATGAGACAATGGCACTTTCCCATCTATCTGTTGAAAAGAGAGCAATTTAAGGAATGGGTAGTGGAGATTATTCAGGAGCTGTTAGGATAGAAATTTCTTCTGAAAATATAGCTAGGGAGTGGGATAAAATTAAGGTGGAGTTTAAAAATAGAGTGAAAATAAAAGAAAGGGAGCTATGGTTAAGAAGTAACAAGAATTATTTAAAGGGACTGACAAATGTGAAAGTATTACAGAACAGGAGGAATCTCACAGAACAAGAAGAGGATCAACTGCAGAATGCTAAGCAGAAAATAACGGATTACCTCGATAGTATACACAGTCTTAGAAAGATTGCTGTTAAGCAACTATTTTTTGTTAATAACAGTAGAGCACAAAAACTTTTAGCACAAACACTCACGGAACAGAAAATAGAAAGGGCTGTCTCCAAACTTAGGGAGTCTATAACAAAGCAGGTAACAAGAGATCCTGTAGAGGTTTTAGAAATATTTAGGAAATTCTATGAGAGTCTATATAAAGCAGAGAAATATGAAAATCAAGAAAATATACAAATGGAAATGTTTATGGAAGAATTAAATATGCCACGATTAGAGGTGGATGAGGCTCAGTTACTAACAGTTAAGATAGGATTAGATGAGATAAAAATTGTGATGTATAACCAATCTACACTAAAGTCCCCAGGAATAAATGGTATTCCTGTGCAAGTTTGGAAGCTAGGAGGAAAACAACTGATGAAGATCTGGAAGGTTTTGTTTAAGAGTAAGGGAAGTACCACCATCCTGGAAGAAAGTAGTGGTAGCTGTAATACCTAAAGAGGGTAAGGATCCATCAGATCCAGCTTCATACAGGCCCATTTCAATACTAAACCATGATTATAAAGTGTTCAGGTCTATAATGGCTAAAAGAATGGCAAAAGTAATGCCAAAACTGATAGATATGGATCAATGTGGTTTTTTGGAGGGGAGGCAAACATTTGACAACATTAACAGAACACTGATGATCCAGAGGGAAGCAGAATCTAAGAAAATGTCATTGTTGTTAGAGAGTCTTGATGCAGAGAAAGCATTTCACTGAGTAAGCTAGGACTTTATGAGCAGGGCAATGGAAGCATTTGCATTTCCTGAAAAAATTATACGGTAGATTAGGAGAATATATGAGGGACAGGAGGCAAAAATTAAAGTGGGTGGGGTCCTCTCTGATAATTTCTGCGTCAGCAGAGGAACCAGGCAGGGGTGTCCTCTTTCCTCTTAATTATTGGCATTAAATTTAGAACCATTAGCAAAGAAAATAAGGGACTCAGAAATTCAAGGATATAACTGGTATGGTAGTCAAGAAAAGCTGGCTTTATTTGCAGATGATATTACTTTTTACCTGACAAAACCATAAAAAGACAATATAGTGTTGTGGAACATTTTGAGACAGTTTCAGATCTTTTCAGGATACAAAATTAATGAAGCAAAAACAAAGGCAATAGCAGTAAATTATGTACCCACTCATGAACTGGTGCAGGAATACCCATATTCATGGGGACATGATAAAAAGAAATATTTAGGAGTATGGATTAAAAATGATTCTATTGTGGCAGCTAAGGATATGTGGGAAGAGACTAAACAAAAGTTCACACAAAAACTTAGGAAATGGAAGCTTTAGTATATGGATATTAAGATACAAACAATAAACATGTTTTTAGTCCCTTTAGTCTTATACACAGGTCAGGCACATTATTGTCAACCAAAGGAGAAGTTGTGGGTAGCAATTAATAAAGAGCGAAAGGACTTTATCTGGGAGGGGAAGATGGTAAGAGTCATGTGGGATAAGCCGATTTTTCCAGTAGAACAGGGCAGATTGCGATTACCCAATTTGAAGGGGTATTTCAGAGCTACATAGCACAAGCAGAAAAATACAATTCAAAGTGGAAAGGGATGATGATGAAACACAGGCGGAGCTCAAGAAACAAGGAGAGACTGGGATTTTGGATGCAGGCCTTTAAGGAGAGTAGCTGTAATCATGCAGAATATTATATCCATAAAGTAGCAGAAAGTATTCTAAGAACTAAAAACACGGGAATGGAGAAAAGAGATTCTGCAGATAGGGATGACTGCAATTAGGGATACAGACAAGAGGCAAGAGGGATCCGGAATTTATTGGAGAAAATTGGCCAAGGAAACAAGGTATTAGCAGAAAATAACTAGAGAAGGAAAGACGATAAAATGGGAAGACACCAAGAATGTATTTGGATTGCAGGTTAGAGATTGCCTTCCCTATCAGGGATTTACATCAGAGCATAGGCAAAGAAAAGAAATGGGGGGGTTCTGAATGAAAGACCAGCAGTAGTAGAGTTTTTAACAGAATCTAGAACAGAAGCTGCCATTAAAAAAGAATAATTAGTACAGCATACAACATTTTGCATAATAACTATAAAACTCAATCAGAGGTTAGAAAGGATTAGGAACAGAGACTGGATAAGCAATTCACAACAAAACAATTGGAGGATATATGTATGTCTCCCAAATACGCAACAAAATCCAGAAGATTTAGGATTTTTGCCTGGAAATGTTTACATGGATATTTTTATACCCCAAGTAGACTCCAGAGAATTTTTCCTCAGACAGACAGTAAATGTTGGAGGTGTGAAGCGAATGAAAGAGGCAATTTAATTGGGAACATATTTTCTGGGAGTATGGTGAGTTGGTGGACTTTAAGGATTCCCTGCGGGATGCACTGTCAGAGATGCTGGGTGGGCAGATTGCTTTGACAAGGCAGATGATTTTTCTGAGCTATGATACAGAATCAGAATTGCCTAGACATGGTAAGGCCTTGCTGTGTCTAATAATGGTGGCTGCCAAAAAGTAATTAGAAAAATTAAAAGCAACTAGAAAATAGAAATCAAAATCTAAACCAACTATACTGGAAGTAGTGAATATAGTAACAGAGAAAAAAACAACTGGAACTGAAATCTTTAGAAAAGGGTAGGAGCAAACTACACAGGAAAAAATGGGAATTGTGAAACACATACATGGGAGGAATGAGATCTAAAAGGCAGCAGGACTTAAATGAGCTATGTAATGTCTATGTGAGAAAGATTGGGTAAATTATAAGTGATGTATAATGCTTTCAACTAGGAGTGCGTCAGTATGGTTTGTGATGTAAAATGCTTGCGACTAGAATTGTGTTGGTGTGGTTTGTTTTCATTTATATAAACGTATGATTGTGTATGTACTAAGTAATGGTTTAATAAAGATGTTTCTTGTTTAAAAAAAGGCAGGAATTGAATAATTGATGTAATATTGCTTAGGTTATATGACATATAGCAATATATGTGAAGTATAATGTTTGTTTTGTTAATATAGTTTGATTACTTTTATATGAATGTAAATTTGCCTATGTCACAAGTGATAATTCAATAAAGGTGTGTGAAAAAAAAACACAGATACATAGTTATGGTGAGTACATAACTTTAATATCTAATGTAATTTCATTAATTCCTGAACACATGGAACAGAGTCTCCAGCTACAATAATCTTGGGTGGCCTTCATGGAAGGATATTCCAAAGAACCACTGAGCCAAAAGCAGCCCTGTCCCTGGATATGATGTCCAACTTGTAATAAGCAATAAAGGTACGGGAACTGGACCAAGTGGCTGCAGCACAAATATCATCAATTGAAGCTCTTGTCCAAAAGACAGATGATGTATCTATAGATCTAGTCAAATGAGCCTTTTGAGATTTAGGTAAGGACAATCCTGTTAGAGAATATTCAAAGGAAATGCAATCTGTTATCCATTTAGCTGAGGTAACTTTAGATACTGGTTTTCCCAATTTGTTTTAAGTAAAGAAAGCAAAAAAGTTGATCAGTTTTTCAAAATCATTTTGCTCTATGGAGGTAAAACCAGGTTGTCTATGTATATCTAAAACATGTAGCATATATTCTCCTTTATTGTCACATTTTGGAAAGAAGACTGGTAAAGTGATTACTTGGTTCATATTTGACTGAGAAATAACTTTTGGCAGGAAGGAAGGGTTTGTACACAAGAACACTATGTCTTTGTGAAAAAAACAAATAAGGTGGTCTTGAACAGAGTGCTTGGAGTCCAGAAACTCACCTTGCTGACATAATAGCAACAAGAAAAAATTGTTTTCCAAGACAGAAATTTTAGGTCTGACTTAATCAAAGGTTCAAAGGGGGATTGGGTTAAAGTTTGTAATAAAACAGTAAGATACCAAGGTGGAATAGGGTCTCTTACTGATGGTCTAAGGAGAAGAGTAACCTTCAGAAAAGCCTTAGAAATTTTAGAAGATGCTAGGGAGGAGGCATTATGTCCTATGTGGTAATTAGAGATGGCTGCAAACTGGACTTTTACAATGGAGAAACTGGCACCATCCTGAAAAATTAAAGCCAGTAAATGTAATACAGCTGGAATTGGAGCTGTAAAGGAAGCCACCTTTCTTTGTTCTGTCCAATCTAACAATCTATTCCATTTACTCTTGTAAATCTTCCTGCTAGAAAGCTTTTGAGAAGAGGATAAAATCTGGCAAACTGGAAAGGAAAGACTGAACTGTCACCACCGGAACTGGCAAAACCATTCTGTTAAAGTGGGGCCTTGAAAGTCCAGATGAATCATTCACAATGGGTATGACAGTAGGCCTGGAATGGTTCCAGTGTCCAAGGCGGACATAGAAGATGAGACCGTAGCAATAGGAAACACACTTGCCGGGGCCAGAAGGGAGCAATGAGGGTTACCTTGCTCTTCAACCATTGTGCTTTCTGGAGTAATTTGGGTATTAAGGGAAGGGAAGGCTAAGCATTCAGGAGACCAGGGGCCAAAGGTGGACTACAGCATCTTTTGGTGGGTTCCCGAGGGGGAATTAGGGCAAAGAACCTGCTGCACTTGTTGAAGGGAGAGGCAAAAAGGTCACAGGAAGGTTGACCCCACCGATGAAAAATCATTTCCATCACTACAGGATTGAGAGACCACTCATGTGGCATCAGAATGGATCTGCTGAGCTTGTCAGCTAAGATACTGGATTTCCCCAGAATGTGCATTGCTACAACAAAGCAGCTGGAGGAGACTGCCCACTGCCAGACTCTCATTGTATAAAACATGCAGCCGACGCTATTTCATCAGTCTTTCTTGCCGTGCGGTGCCCAAAGCAGAAGCAGTTCGCAAGTGCCGGTCGGCAGACTCCTGAAACTTTTGTTTTCGAGTTTCAGAACCAAAGTTTGCAACTTAAAGTGAAGTACCCCATAGGGGAAACTTTTTCTTGCTCCTTACCGATGTCAGTAAAAGTTAATAGATGCATTACTTGTGGAAAGCAAATACCTCAAAGATTTTCATCTGTACTGTATTCCTTGCCTAGGCCCTGACCACGACATACCTTGCTGTCAGTTTTGTGCTTTATTTAATCAGCGCACTATCCGTCATCGGTACATTTTTGCTTCTAAATATTTTGGTTCACGGTTTAATTATCCAGAAATGATGTTGGTTAGCCATCCAACTACCGGGATTCCGAAAAAACACAAAGAAAAAGAGACATGCCGTCGAGGTCCAAAACTGCCGATGATGCTTCTCCTAAGCCAGTCGCCAGTTCATCGGTACTCATTGAGTCACTTTCGCAGCCCCTGATACCCGCTACTTCTGACTCGCAGGCCTCTACTGAGACACATTCAGAGTTCGGTATGCAGCAAAATACTTCACCTATGGAACCTGCGGATGTTTCTACCTGGGATGGGTCCGGAGCCGCTGTGCAGGCACCAGCTTCTGAGGGTGTTTTCAGGCCGACAGACTTGCATATTAAACCGACTCCACCTATTATACTAAGGCCTAAATCTCGATCTATGTCTAAAAAAACGACGCCCAGTCCACATGTTCAGGCCCCTATGCCTAAAAAACAAATGATCAAAATGGCTGAAGATCTTATTACTCTAATCAGGGGTAGTCAACCCCTGCCCTTCTAAGAGACCTAGGGCTGAGCTTGACTATGTATCTTCTGATCAGGACTCTGTTTCTTCTGATTCTTCTAATGACCTGGATTTGTCCATCCCTACTTATGAGGATTCTGATGCAGAGGATTCCATTCCCTCTGCTTCCCTCCCTGAAGACTTTTCTTTTGGGGAAACTTTACATACCTTAAGGGAGCATTTCCACTGGGAAAGCCAGGAATTTTATGAATCAATAAAGAGGCTTAGGGATTTCCTTCTTCTACCTCAGCATAGGCCTTTGGCTATACCTCCTGTACTAGACATTGTTGATGATGCATTTTCGGAATCCAGTATGGCCCCTGATTCCCTGCCTCCGGCTCCTAGTAAACCTGATAGATAGTACAGGGTTCCTGAGTCACACAAGTTCCTTTTCAAAATCCTGTTGCGGATCCAGAAACCATTTCTCAGGGGCCCAAGGGCATTAAGGCTTCTACTGCAAAAAATCCTACCCCCTCTGATAGAGACACCAGGGTGCTGGATAAATGGGGTAAAACGGTTTATACTTCTGCAACCCTGGCAATCAGGGCTTTAAACTGCCAATTTCATATGTTAAAATATCAGCAGCATATTATTGGACTGCTTAAACAGAAAATGATGTTGATTTCTGACTGTGTGGAAAATAAAGATTTACAGGATTTATTGCATTCTGCTGAACAAATTGGAAAACATACTTTGCAATGTGGTTTTGATTCTTTAGAAGCCTCTTGCAGAGCTGCTGTGACTGGGTCTGTGCTTAGAAGGCATGCTTGGCTTAAAGAGCAATCTCTGCCTGATCATGTTAAAGTGAAATTGTTGGATGCTCCTTTAACTCAGGACTGCCTGTTTGGCAATAAGGCTGACAAAGTTCTAAAAAAGATGGAGGATAAAACTAAATCTATGCAAACTGTAAAAGACTTCTTACAAGTGCAACCTCCAAGATTTAGTAGGCACTGGCCTACTAAGAATTGGTCCTTGCCAGCTCCTTCCAGATCCTCTCAAGCCAAACCCAGATACACCAAAAGCTCCAAGTTTCAGTCCCAGGGGACTCCCAGAACTAAGCAATGGGGGCCCCCACCTCCAAATCTGGAAATAACAAGACCTCCCATGGGAAACAGTCTCAATGACTTTCCTTTAAAATTACCAAGCACTTACCTTTTAGCCACCTCTTTGGGAGGACAAATTCCTCTTCATGCAAAAAACTGGGAACTCATAACCCAGGACAAATGGGTTTTAAAAATAGTGTCCCAGGGATACAGATTTCATTTCCACACATTGCCAACACCAAACGGGTGGCCAGACCTGCCCCCAAATCAGTGGGCAGAGGCTCAAAAACAAGTACTTTCCCTCTTAAATATGGGGGCTATTCAACCAGTACCAGAAGAGGAAAAGGGACCAGGTTTCTATTCCAGGCTTTTCCTGGTACCCAGAAAAGACAAATCATGGCGTCCAATTCTGGACCTGTCTACTCTAAACACCTTTCTGGACATTCCACCAGTTACTTCCTATGCTAGGCAAAGATGCCCGGTTGGCAACTCTAGATTTAAAAGAAGCTTACCTGCATTTCCCAATCAGGGAATCTTGCAGAAGATACCTATGCTTCAAAGCAGGCTACTTACATTATAAGTTCTCTGCACTGCCCTTTGGCTTGTCTACTGCTCCCAGGGTATTCACAAAGTGCCTGGCTCCAGTAATTGCGTTTTGCAGGCAAAGAAATATTCAAATATATCCATACCTGGACGATTGTCTAATTCAGGCAGAAAACCAGGCTATACTTCTAAATCATCTGGCGTTTATAAAAAGGGTTCTAACTTCTCTGGGGTACACCATAAATGAAAAGAAATCACAACTGGTACCCTCTCAACAGATTACATTCCTGGGTGCAAGCTTGAATACAACTGCCCAGATGGCTTTCTTCATGCCAAAAAAGCAAATTCATTTGGTAACTTACTTCAAACAAGAGGCCACAAAAACCCTGCTTTCTGCAAGACAAATACTGCAAGCCTTGGGGTTCATGGCCTCCTGCATTCTTCTAATTCCATATCCAAGACTGCATATGAGGAAACCTCAGTGGTACTTAAAAAGTCTATGGAGTCAACATTGTCACAGCCTGAAACAATTATTCATATCATACCTTGCCTACGCCGGGAGTTCCTATGGTGGGCAGAGGCCTGCCACCAAAACAAGGGACTTCCATTCACACTACCCCTTGCCGCCCAAACCCTAACTACAAACGCATCAGACTATGCATGGGGGACTCAACTGGCAGGGAAGTGCATTCAGGGAAATTGGAACCCAAAAAATGCACCTACATATCAATGACAAAGAAATGTTAGCTGTACAGAATGCTCTGACAGCATTCAAGGACTACATTCTTCCAGGACAACTAATGGTAAAGACAGACAACACCACGCTCATGTGGTACATAAACAAGCAGGGGGGTACACATTCCTACCTCCTCTGCAGGCTAACCATGGCATTGCGAAACACGGCCTTGAGCTACCAAGTGCACCTACAAGCTCAATTCCTGCCAGGAAAATTAAATACACTGGCAGAAGGACTAAGCAGAAATTGCATGGACCCACACGAGTGGAAACTGGAACCACGGATTTTCAACATGTTGACAAGCAAATGGGGAAGCCCAGACATAGATCTATTTGCATCCCCCCAAAACTACCAGTTGGACAAATTTTGCACAAGGACTCCCCACAAAAAAGCCTGGAAAGTGGATGCTCTGTCCTTAAGCTGGAAAAACCTATCAGTCTACACCTTTCCCCCTCTGCCTCTGCTCTCCAAAGTTCTGCTAAAAGTCAAACAGGACAAACCAAGAATAATTTTGATTGCTCCAGACTGGCCACACCAACACTGGTACCCACTCCTACGCAGTGTGTCACAAATATCTCCCTGGCACCTGCCTCAGACACCTTCCTTGCTGTCTCAGCAGAAGAACCAAATTCTGCACCCTCAGATCCCAACATTGAACCTTGCAGCTTGGCTAATCACTTAAATTCGCCCTTAGCATCCCTCAGCAAACCAGTGATGGATGTCATCTTGGAGGCAAGAAGACCTAGTACTAGAAAATCTTATGCTGACAAATGGAAAAGATTCTGTGCCTGGAACCAGTCTTTAGGAATGAGTACAGCAGTGCCCAATTTACCACAGATTTTGCAATACTTAACTGAGATGCTTCACAAGGGCCTGTCTTTTCTCTATTAAAATCCACAATTCAGCTATTTCAGCACACTATAACACAGAACCACCCCACTTTTCTCAT
Source organism: Protopterus annectens (assembly GCF_019279795.1). Taxonomy (NCBI): domain Eukaryota; kingdom Metazoa; phylum Chordata; order Ceratodontiformes; family Protopteridae; genus Protopterus; species Protopterus annectens. Next base: position 1,370,883,457 of record NC_056745.1, on the reverse strand, counting down.
CTGCTGCTCAAGCAGTATCTCAGTGGGGCAAAGAACTTGAGACCACCCAGGAGAGCTCCTACCCCTGCCTGGGACCTTAACTTTGTTTTGGAGACACTCAATCTACCTCCTTTCAAGACCGCTGCTACTACAGACTTAAAATTTCTTTCTTGGAAAACAGCCTTCCTTTTAGTAATCACTTCAGCTAGAAGGATATTTGAATTACAGGCCCGTATGGCAGTGGAGTCTTTCATCATCTTTCATGCAGACAGGGTATCTCTGACGACCAATCCATCCTTCATGCCCAAGGTAGTTTCCAGTGTGGCTCTTAATCAGTCCATTCATTTGCCAACATTCTATCCTAATCCACAGAACAAAGGGGAATGGATTCTGCATTCCTTGGACGTGCACAGACAACTTACATTCTACTTGGACAGAACTAAACTTCAAAGAAAATCTGAACAATTGTTAGTAGAATTTGCTGCTGGGGCAGAGGGGAAGGCTATTTCAAAACAAATCATTTCTAAATGGATAAGCCATTTCATTCATTTCTGCTATAAGCACCATGGAAAACCTATCCCCCAGGGGATCAGATCTCATTCCACCAGGGCTGCGTCTACTTCTGCAGCCTTTCTCAGAGGTGTTCCTACCAGGGATGTTCTAGAAACTGCTACCTGGAGTTCTCTACATAATTTCACCAAGCATTATCATTTACCAATTTTCTCTAAATCCAGAGCTGGCTTTGCCACTGCTGTCTAGCTGGTTCTAATGCTGTATAATTTCCTCCTCCCAACCATAGCTTTGGGAATCTACCCAAATGTAATGACTGCAACAGTGAAACATGAAGAACATAGAACAGTTGTGTACACTTACCATAAATGTAGATGTTCGAGTGTATTCACTGTTGCAGTCCTGGTTACCCTTCCTCCAGCCCCCTGTTTTTCTCTGGCTATACATCTACTTTCTTTTACTATGCTTAAAAGCCTTTTTAGTGTATTTGTTTTTGGTTGGAGGTATATGTTATGTGGTTTTATTTTTATTTGCTCCCCATTTGGGGGCACCTGACATCTGGGGAAAGAAAAACTGATGTAATGGCGTCGGCTGCATGTTTTATACCCCTGACGACCTGATGTCATGGAAGATGGGACAGCAACCGATGCAGGACCCAAGACTTTGTTAATCAGGCTGACTGAGGGCAACCTGCTAGCAGATTACCCAAATGTAATGACTGCAACAGTGAATACGCTCGAACATCTACATTTATGGTAAGTGTACACAACTGTACTTTCCCTCCATTTGTTGATGCATCAAACTACTGACATATTGTCTGTCTGGATAGCAATTGTACCTGGAGGGAGACCATTCTGAAAGGCCTGCAATGTTAATAGGACTGCTGTTATCCCTAAGACATTAATATGCAAATTGGTCTCTTTTGTGGACCACACAGCCTGAACAGTCAGTCCCAAGAAGTGCCTCCCAACCCCAAGTGGGAGGCATCCATGGACAGTGTAGCTTTCAGGGGAGGAATAATAAATGGGAGCCCCTCATAAAGCTCATTGGGCTAGATCCACCAAAATAGGGAATCTTTGCAGATTCACAAAATCTTTATAGGATACCTTAACAGATAACAAAGCACTGACCATTGTACTGACAGTCCATTGGAGAATTCTCTTGTGAAAGCAAGCCATGGGTAATAGGGTAATCACTGCAGCCATCAAACCTAAGGCTAGAAGAACCAGTCTTGCAGGAGGAGAAGGATGGTCTAGAATCTATCTGACATACAATCTTAGGGAATGAATTCTACTCTGGGATAAGAATGTGGACTGTCTGACTGTGTCCAGGCAAACTCCTATAAACTCCAAGACTTGAACTAGTTGGTTGGGATCTGGAAAGATTTACTGTGATTCCTAGGAATGGACTCAACTGAAGTAAGCAATCCCTGGCCTTCTCTAGGAGATGCTTGGTTGGTGCATAAAGGAGCCAGTCACCTAAATAAGAAAACACTCTGAATCCATGCAGTCTGAGATGAGCTGCCACCACTTTCATGCATTTGGTGCACACCCTGGGGGCTGTGGTGAGACCAAATGGCAGGGGCTCTGAACTGGTAATAACTAGCTCCCTGCCTGAAGCAAAGATATCTTCAATAGTGCCTGCTTATTTTGATGTGATAATATACATCTTGAAGATCTACAGCGTACATCCCATCTTCCTGCTGTAGAAGAGGCTGAATGGACTGAACTGTGACCATCCGGAACTTGAAGGTTTTCTCAAATTGATTTAGATGACTAAGATCTAGAACAGGTCTCAGGTCCCCCGATATATTTGTCACTAAAAATAACCTTGAGTAAATTCTGTATCCTGCTTGGTCTGGTGGGACCTTCTGGATGACTCTCTTTTCTAACAGCTTTTCAATTTCTAAGGCTGCTAACTTCCCCTGACTGGGTGGAACATCCGGGAGCTGTTTGTTTTGTGAGGAGTTTTGTGAAAAAGAATGAAGTCTCTTCTAGATATGATCCTTTGCACTCAAGAATCTCTTGTGATGACTGTCCAGGTGTATGGGTGCAAGGAAAAGTGTACCCTGACTGCCTCCAGAGAAGAACAATCGGGCAACCTTTCAGGAGCCCTGGAAGGGCCTGTCCAAGAAAGAGTCTCGAGACACTTGGTTCTGCGGACCCCCTCTGCCTCAAAGACAGCATCTTCTATTATTATTTCTCCCTCTGCCTCAATGGCAGCATCTTCTGTTATTATTTCACTCTCTGCCTCTAGAAGAAAAATCCCCACGTGAGTCCTGAAAAGGTCCTTGAGATTTTCGGAACCACATCTTCTTACCACCTTACTGATTCCTAGAGAAAATCTTTGCAGGGTTAGAGAAATGGATTCCAACAGCATACAAAGTCTTTCCATCTTGCTCACTGTGGGAAAGTGTGTCTAACTGTGGGTTTGAACAAGGAAGATCCATCAAAAGGAGAAATGATGAAAGAAGATTTAAAGGGCTCCGTAAAATCACAGTCTCATCCAGGCATATCTCCTGATGGCTAGGTCTGAACCAGCAGCCTGTGAGGAGCCTTCAGTGGCATGAGATATTAACCTCATGGACACGCAGGCTATAGATAGTAGGGTCGCCAGTTGAGAGGAGTACGTTTTCTCTTCCTTTGCCAACAAGAACCCTGGGCTAGACTTAAGGCAGTTCCTTCAGCAAGTCCCTCTGTAATCTAGTAAAATGTGCCAAGTAGTTAAGTGACCACAATGTGAAGGTCACCAAAATATAAATGCACTTTTCATATCTGTCCAAAGCCCTAGACTCCCTAATTAGGAGGCTGGACAGAGGAACTATGTTCAGCTAGTTCCTTTTTGGTGGCTACTGCCAAAACCATAGCATCTACAGGGATTTCCTTACTCCAAAACTGCTTGCGTTTGGGGGGGGGGGTCCAAGAATCTTGTCTAGTTGGAGGGGGATAGGCTCCATGGTGTCCAGTTGCTTCCATGCCTGTCTGGAGACAAGGTCTATAAGGTCATCTGTTGGGGGGAGGGGTAACCCAAGATGTAGACAAGCCAGAACAGATGGCTTCCAGGAACACCAGTTCCTCTCGGCTCAGCCAGTTCTCCACTATTCCTGGACTTTCCTTTCCGAGGAGGGTATTGTACCTACGCTATCCAGCTCCAAAGCTTCGAGGGGAAGAGACAGCTCTGAAAACCTTAGAGACAAAGTTAACCCCTGATCTGGTGCCGCTGTTTTGGCTCTGAGACTCATTCTGCTCAGTGTGGATTGGCACCAAAGAGGTCAGGGAAAACGTTGGATCTGAAGAAGGTGGTGGTATCCTTGGATCCGACCGACCCATCAACTCTCAGTGCTCTTGGATCTAATGGCTCCAAAACTATGGGTGAGATCAGTGAAGGAGTTATTATGGGGTGCTAAGGTGGCTGAAGGTTCACAGATCCAATGGGAGACAGAGACGGCAACTCCCCCCATCTGGATTTGTGCTCTAAGGAATTTCCTCATCATCCTGTCCACATCTGCTGCAGAAAGAGTTTGGGAGGACCTGAGTCCTAGGAGTCTCCTGTAAAAATGGAGACCTAAGCCTAGGAGATACAGGCACCTGAGAAAATCTAGGATTCCGGATCTGAGGAGAATTAACTGTAGAGGTTGTCAGATCTGAAAGTGTCAGATCCAACACTTTGTTGACTTAGGAGGGTGGCTCCAAACTCGGAGCAGGTGCTGGAGACCGCACAGGACAGTGCTTCTGTACTTCCTGGGCTCTGATAACCTTAACTTTTTTTGAGAGGGTTTGAGCACCAGAAGTAGAAGCAGTAGCTGAAGAAGAAGTTGACAAAAAGCCCTTCAGGACCAACTTATTCTGCCGATCACTAATTTCCCTCAAATTAAAGCCGGCATAGATCTCACATGGCAACTGAAAATGAGAGGGGCCTAAAAAATATACGCACTCCCTGTGGACATCAGAATTGGGTATCTTATGCCCACAGGAAGTGCATTTCATAAACCCTGTAGGCTTATCAGCCATACGAGCAAATAAACACAACAGTAATTAAACAGAAAAGAGAAACTCTTAAAGTTATTGCATGCAAAGAGTTTTTTATTTTTTGAGGAGGGGGATTAATAGGGAAGAAAGAAAAAAAATAAAGATTATCGCCCCAAAGTGAAGACAGAGTAAAGAGATGAAAGGCTAAATAGATATAAATAGGAAAAAGAAGAAATGGAACTAAAAATAAATTCTATTTTTTACTCACAACACCCAACAAGGCATCCTAGAACTTGAGAGAATACAATCCTAACAGAATTGCTAGAGCTGCAAATGAGACCTGAGGTAATCTGGCAAGGGGCATTATGGGTAACTGGAGGAGCTCAAGAGTCAGATCCAAGAATCTAAAGAGATTTGCCGAGTCAGATCCGGGGATCAAATCTGAGACCCATATGTTGAGGAATGAATGAAAATGACATCAGATCATACAATAAAAGCAGGGTCTCTTATACAGAGTTTAACTGTACTTCAGTGAAAGTAGTAGGACAATGCTCGCCTTCTCCCATCTTCTTTCCACACTCCTACATGCCTCACCAATTTTCACCCACTTCCAGGCCAAACAAAAGAGCAAAATTGAGCACTGCTGCAATATAACAGCCAAATTTGTATCAAATAAAGCTTATTCTACTCATCATTACATTGTACTTAGGTACCCACTTGGCTAGAGCTACCCTCACTACCACAATCTCTTTTGTCTGCGAGTGGCACATAGTGTAGTGCATAATCCTGAGATGTGCCCTGCCCTTCACTCTTTGCTACAAAAGTACAGCCCAAACTGTCAACCTCAAAACTGGCAGCTCCATTCTTGTGATAAACATCTCCTCAAGTCCATCAAAATAATTGGAGATGCTCTGTATTCCAACCAAATCTGTAAGGCCTGGAACTCTATTCCACTCCCTATTAGACTCACTGAAAACACAATCATCTTCAAAACTAAACTAAAACAACTCCTCTTAAATTCTTGGCTATGTCGCTGTTACTCTCCAAGATAAGATTACCGACTAGCACTACCACCATAACAAGCACTGTATATAAAATTCTGTTGAACTATGTACTGAAACTGTAGCACTGTTTAACATTCCTGCAATGTAAAATTCCTAATATGCAATAAATGTTTTCAGGTGCCTTTTGTATTACCATTTCTTACTATTATGTCCAAATGTCTAATGTATGGGGTCTATATTATATAGATGAAAACTCAAAATGTTGAACGCTCACATGAGCATAAATTCAGAAATTTGAAATTGCTATTGTGGGGGGCTGTACCCCCACACCCCCTGCTAAATATATATTCCAACTCCGAGATCGCACTACAGTGAGGAAATAGCAAATATCCTGATCTTCACTCTACTGCGATCCAAAAAAATAAACATCGACTTCCTGCTTTTACGCTCATGTGAGCATTCGACATTTTGATTCTTGTCACTCTAAAGCAGACCCTAATTTATGTACATATAGTGTCTTTTTGTTAAATGTCTAGTTCCAGCTTTTGTGTTGCATGCATACACTGTTTGGCAGGTTGACCTTTTGTATAGTTGTTTCTTGTCATATCCATTTGAGCTTATGTCACACATCTTAGAAAACTTTTTTGTTTTATTGAAAGCCCTCAAACAAAAACAAAAAAACCCAATACCCCCTAACACCTATTAATTTGATACGAACACACAGAACTATATACAACTTAAAATATTGAAGTTTTATCCTTCTAACAGGAACAAATGTCCCACACTGACTGCCAGACTCACAAATTTAAGTTAACTTAAAAGAAAGGTTATCTATGCTAAGAATTATGGTGCAGTCTGTGCTTCTACTAAGTGCTAAATGGTCTTGTCTTATCTTTATAGCTCTCCCAGCTGGAAAAAATCCTGCATGCTTTCAGAGAACATTATCTCCTGGCCCGTTTCTCTCTCTCTTTTTTTTTTTTTTACCCAGCCAACCACTCTCCACCAGACTGTAACCAATTTCTCTTTGTCAGACTGTCTCCATGACATGAGAACCAGACAGTCAATTTTTTCTTTATTAGCTAGTTTCCATGGAGACATGACGGCCAAATACAGAACTGCTACTAAGCATACATTCATTTTCTAAAAAAAGCCTCAGAATATTCAATATTCTTTTTCATTTACTTGCTTTCTCTTAAAATTTGTTACTAAATCAATCTAAGCTCCTTGATTCAGTCATGAGAACAAGCACATTCATTTTTCTTTTGTCTTGCACTTTTAACCAGGCTTTTTTTATATTGCAGTGCCTACATTTGATAAAACTGAACAAAGAGAAAGAGAGAAGGGGTAAAGGGGAAAAAGGAACAGCAGCACCCATGTACAATCCCCATTACATTTAAAAATAACTGAGAAAACGTTCCTTTATAGCATGTAAAGAAAACCATACTCCACAAAAATAGTACTCTTTACGAAAAATGTTTTTCTTTACTTATAGTTAACTTTCTCCACTATTTTCCCCTCCTCAAAGCATATTTCTGAGTATTTATGACATGAAGTAGGGCATATACTTTAGAGACCGCACAAGTCCAACAAATTCTGAAAAAGTCCAATATTTTCAGATTTTCTTGTTCTGTAATATTTCACAAACATAATTATAGCATTGTAATCCCACATTAAGTTACTAGTTTTTATTACTGTTATCTCCATCTCCAAAATTCTATCTTTGCTTCATTTCCAACGTACTCTTGATTCTTCTAGTCAACTCTCATGCTCCCTTCCTTCTCTTCAAAAATTTCCATTAAAACAGTGGAAGTGGTTTCACAGATGCAGTCTCTCTGTGGTCATTATTACCAGAAGAAGAAGAAGCAGAATCTTTTTTTCACAGCTTATTTTTGTTGGACAAATTTTTGTATTTCCTCCTTACAATGTACTTCATAAAAAAAAATGATTTTGTCCCTCCAGGGGAGAATACCTTGAAGACAGCTGGGTACAGCAGTTTGCATCTCACACCTGCATCTTGACATTCCCTGAAGAGTGGAATGAGTTTACTCCTCTTCTGCATGGTGTACAATGAATAATCATTCTCCACAAACACTCTACTGTCTCCCACTTTTAGTATTTTGTCCTTTTGCCACAGTTTTGTCAGAATCATCTCCTTCTGCTGGTAGGATTGCATCTTTATTACTAAAGGGCTAGGTTCTTTCCATTGCTAGGTTTGGAACATATACATGTTATGCCCTTTCAGCTAACAACTCCTGCTGTGGAATACCAGTCCATTTGCTTATTTGTGCTTTCATAAAATTATTGCAGTCTGTTCCTTCCAGTTTCTCTGGTATAGCTGAAACTCTCAGGTTTTCCCTAAGTGCTCTGTCCTCTAATTTTATTTTTTTTAAACATCTCTTCTTGAGCATCTTATATTCAACCAGCCTTTTCTTCATTTCAAACTTTTAAGCTTCTTCCATTTTTTCCAGCCTTTTGTTATTTGTGTTGATATACTCCATCATTGTTTTGTTTATTTTAACCAGGTCTATGTGTAGTTGTCTTATACCTTCCTGTAGGTTACTGGAAGTCATGTCTGGAGGTTGCTTTTTCATGAACAGCTGCAGAACTTTCCCCAGTCAGTGTTTCTTCCTCACATTTTGTAGCTGAATTTTTCAAGGTGCTCTGTATTTCTTTTTTTCTGGTATCCAGGCTGAACACTTACTAGCCAGTTAATGAAATTTATCCATAAACACAAAAGTCTACGGGTCTTCTCTGTTGAGTTTCTGTTTTCATACTGGGAGAACTAGAGTTAAGCTGTTACTCGACTTGCAGCCATCTTGGAAGTCTGTGTACATATGATGTCTTAGTATTTGTGTAACATGTAAAAATTGTGATTGTAAAGCGTATTGTTCTTTAACTTTGTGAGTATAGAGCTTTTCTCCTGGGCCTCCAATGAAAAGGGGCCTTGTGCCCAGCTGTATTTTCCCAGTAAAATAAATAAATGCCAATTGACAGAGGGAGTCTACGGCCCAGGAAAGGTCAGTGCTAGGAAAATAAGCATAACAGTCCTAATGCTAGCAACACAAAAGATACAAAAATCAGGGGTTTCTATCTCCTGTGTGAAAATTAGAAATTGTTACCAAATGAAGTTTGTAGAGAAACTTGCTCCTTCCTTAAAAATGACTGCTAAAAACTGAAGTACTGTAGCAACTGGTGCAGAGAAGAGATCAAGATCATTATTCAAAGTCTAAAAGGGAGAATATTTTCCATTTGCTGTTGTACACCTTTTTAGTAGATTTGTTTTGAGAAGACAAAACAATGGTATGTACAGGGGAGGAGATCCTGGGCTGTCTAACCATTACTGGAAGTGGAGAAACCATAAGGTTAGTCTGAGGACCCGGATATTGGGATGTTACATTCCTGACTGGTGAGAAAGGAGCTCCAGAGATGGCTCAAATATCTATGGAGGATAACAAAGGTGAGACCATAGGAAGGGGAATCATAAATAACATCCATATTTGTTGAGGTCAGAATGGGCCAATAAGGATGACTGAGCTCTTCAGCCTGTTTGCTTTCTGCAGAAATTTTGGTATCAAGGGAAGGGGAGGATAAGCATAAAGGAGATTGGAGGGTCAATCATGGACTAAAGCATCTCTTGGTGACTCCCCATGAGGGGGAATAAGAGCGAAGTACCCACTGCACTTGTTGTTATGAGAAGACATAAAAACACTGCAGCAAGGTTGGCCCCAAAGATTGGTTGAGAGACCGCTAATGACGCATAAAGATGGATTTACTTAGTCTGTCCGCTAACACATTGGCTTTCCTTGGAATGTGCGTTGCCCCTAGAAAGCAGTCTGATGAGATCACCCATTCTCACACCCTCCTCGCCTCTCTGCTGAGGGGATAAGATCAGTTTCCTCTCTGTTTGTTGATGTACAAAACTACAGAAATGTTGGCCTGAACTGCAATTGTTTGCAGAGGGTGAATATCTTGAAAAGCCTGCAACACAAATAGGACTGCTGTCATCTCTAGTATGCTTTTATGCAGACTGATCTCTTGGGAGGACTATATACTTTGGAACATCCTTCCCAAGAAATGCCCCCCCAACCCAATTTGGAGGCATCTGTGGTCACTATGGCCAAGGTGGTCAGCAAAACAAAATGTCGGCCTGGATGAATGTCATCCGACTGAATCCACCAATGACGTGTTGTCTGCAAATTGAAGTTCGTTTGACTGGAAAAGATAGGGGATGACACAGAATGGGCCACTGAACAGCTAGAGTCCACTGAAGAACATGCATAAAAAATGTGCCAAGGGAAGTAGTACACTGCCTGCTGCCATACAGCTAATGCTTGAAGCACTGAACTTGCTGGAGGAAATTGAAGGAAGATTAGTAAATGAACCTGATTTCTGATGGTGGATATGCTGTGAAGTGGTAGTGAAGCTATTTGAGTGTTTGTATTCAGAAGTATACCAAGGAACTCCAGGCTCTGGACTGGTGTCAGGTTTGACTTGGTATAACTGGCAAATCTGGAGTAAATGGTCCCTGGTGTGTAGGAGAAGATGCTGGGAGGGGGTGGTGAAGAGCCAACCATCCAGATATGGAAACACTTGGAATCCTTTGAGTCTCAGGTGAGCAGCCACCACTGCCATATACTTGGTAAACCCACAGGGGGATGTGGTGTGCCCAAAGAGCAGGGCTCTGAACTGATAGTGACTGGCTCCCAGCAAAAAGCATAAATGTTTTCTTGAGTGCCTGTCAATTTTCATGTGATAGTATGCATGCGGAAGATCTATCCAACACATCCAATCATCCTTGTGAAGAAAAAGTAGGATGGACTGTATTGTGACCATTAAGAAATTTCACTTCTTCATATATTGGTTGAAAATGGATTAGATCCAAGACTGATCTGACGTCCCCTGTTTTCCTGGGCACTAAAAAGAAGTGTGAGTAAGTTCTGAATATTATCTGGTCTGGTGGGATCTGTTGGAAGGCTCTTTCTAGTAGCTTTTGAATTTCTTGTGCTGTGGCTTTCCTCTGACTGGGTGGTAAGTCGAGAAGTTTCTTCTTCTTGTGAAAGGGATTTTGGAAAAATAGAATGAAATAACCTATGGATATGATTTTTAGCACTCAGGTATCTTTTTGTTATATTTGCTCAGGCTTCTGGGTGAAGGGATAATCATCCCTCTGACTGCCTCCACAGTGGAACAATTGGGCAGCACTGAAAAGGTCTGTCCAGAAAAGAATCTTGGAGGCTCTGGTTCTGCAGACCTCCTCTGCCTCTAGGGTTATGTCTCCCATTAGAATTTTCTCCCCTGCCTCTGGAGGAAGTGATCCCCATGCAGATCCTGAAAAGGCCCCTGAGATTTATGGAACCAAATTTTCTTACCACCTCTCTGAATCCTGGAAAATGTCCTTTGAGGGGCACAGAACTTGATTCCTATGGTGGTGATCTGGGGGACCCTTTTCCTTCTCTGAATATTGCTCATCTCTGTCTGCATTTAATTTTGATTTGAAACTGTTCATTTAAGGTTTGATCACTTATATTTTGTATCCTATTCTAGTATTACATTTGTTTTGTTTTAAGTTTTCTGTTCTGTTGGAGTTTTAAGAGTTCTTGGCTAGGGTCAGTTAAAAAAGGTACCAAAGAATTCCTTTTCAAGCTGTGAATAGCATCAGTTAATTAGCGGGGGTGGGGGGGGGGTGGGGGGCACAGAGAAACAGCATTTATCTTTTATTTAGAAATATTTGTATTTAGCTGAAGTGTTTGTGTGGCCTACTTGCTTTAAATATCGCTCATCTCTTCCTGTATTTAATTTTGATTTGAAGCTTTTCATTTAAGGTTTGATCACTTACATTTTGTATCTTATCCTAGTACTACATTTGTTTTATGTTTTCTGTTCTGTTGGAGTTTTAAGAATTCTTGGCTAAGGTCAGTTAAAAAAAATTACCAAAGAATTCCTTTGCAATTTGTCATTAGCATCATTTAATTAGTGGGGAAACTGAGAAACAGCATTTTCTTTTATTTAGAAATGTCTGTATTAAGCTAAAGTGTTTGTGTGCCGTTTGCTCTGAATATCGCTCATCTCTGGCTGCATCTAATTTTGATTTGAAGCGCTCGGTTTGATCACTTACATTTTATATCTTATTCTAGTATTAAATTTGTTTTAAGTTTTCTGTTCTGTTGGAGTTTTAAGAGTTCCTGGCTAAGAGTTACCAACTAATTCCTTTGCAAACTGCGATTAGCATCAGTTAATTAGTTGGGGGGACTGAGAAACAGCATTGCTCTTTTATTTAGACATATCTGTAATAAGCTGAAGTGCTGGTGTGGCCTGCTTGCTCTGAATACCACTCATCTCTGGCTGCATTTTTCCCTTCTCACCCACCCAGTTCTCACTGTGTTCTTAAATTTGGTGGCTTTTGAGTTGCCCGCCCCTACTATAAATCTTATTTTGGACACTCCTCCCTGTCCTATCTCATCAGCTCATTCTACTGAGTAGAGAGAGATCATTTGGGAAGGCCCACCCCCTTAGTTTCTCAACCTTGAATTCTCTCGTTTCCTCCCTTCCCACATAATCTACAAAAATAAATTAAAAACAAAAATGCACTCACACTGTCAGTCCATGTTGGTGTGAATGACTTGAGATATACCTCTCTGGACTATATGAAGAGAGACATGATTGAGCTTGCTGAATATGTGTCCCAGGTGGATATATGCCTAGCTTTCAGCAGTATCCTAGCATCACCCAGAACAATGTCTCAATACAAACAGAAAATGACTGACTAACAATTGGCTTAGTTTCTGGTGTCATTCCAGGGGGAACCAGTACCTGACAGCTTGGGAGGATATGACTGACGGACCACGATGCTTTGACATAGATGGCCTTCATCTGGCTCCCCTGGGCTTCAGGCTTCTGGCAAAGGCTCTTGCCTCCCTCGTAGTGCCTTTTTAAGGCAAAGTCATGAGCACAAAATTACCAACATGAAAAATTCTTCTAAATGAAATTTAAAGGTCATGCTGCTACAAGCTAGGAGTCTTAGCATGAAACTGCACTCAGTGCAAGCATCCCTTGCCCTGGAGGATGCTAACATTTGTGCAGTCACTGAAACCTGGCTCAAAGCTGCGGACAGCACCCCAGCCTTACCAGGTTACTCATTCAACCATATTTTCAGTCCCCAAATGGAGGGCTACAAAGCCAAAGGAGGTGGAGTTTCAATATCTATCAAAGACATGCACACCTCTAGGCTGGTCAAATGGTATAATGCAGAGAAGACACTCCAAGTGCAGTTAACTGTTGACAAAACACCTATTCAAATCATAGCTAGCTGCAGACCCCCAACCATGACTCAGGATGCCCACTACACCTATCTGGACTTACTTGAATCCATCAAGATTCAACCCTCTATCCTAATCCTCGGTGACTTTAACTACCCATTCATAGAGTGGAAGACCTATTTTAGCCCAAACATGAATCCCTAGAGATTCTTCAACTTCATCAATGCCAGTGCATTGGATCAGTTGGTCGACACCCCTACGAGAGGTGAAAATATCCAGGACCTGGTCCTAACCAACATGAGTAGCCACTGTAGCACCTCTACAGTATCATCCTCCTTGGTAAGCTCCGACCATAAAGTGATCCCCCCCCCCCCCCACCGGTCAGGGTAAAAAAAAAAAAAACTTTTCCAAAGATGACTACAGTCTCCTGACAGCAGGTATAAATAGCTTCACAGCCACCATCCCTTAAGTTGGAAGTAGTACTACTGTCCAAGCCTACACCAAAAAAACTATATGAGCACCTACACAGCTGGATGGACTCAGCAATACCTGACAGGACCAAATCATCTTCCTCAAGTAAGAGTAAACCTGTCTGGTGGACAGCAGCAATACAAAAAACTCTATAATAAAAGGAAAAAAAATGCTGTCCAGGACCAAGAAGGAGCAGATGCCATGATAGAAGCAATCTCTACTTTGTCTGAACAAGCAAATAAGGTCACTGGTGAAATCCTCTACAGCTAACTTCAAGTCTAAATTGGCCACATCCACTAAGGACAATCACAACGCCTTCTTCACATACATCCGTAACCTCAAAGGTAACACCCAAATCTGCTCTGAAGTGGTAGTCAATAACACCACATACACAAATGCCGTAGATAGAGCCAACCTGCTGGCAGACAAATTCAGAGAAAACTTCACCCCAGTCCTGACCATCAGTAAACCAGGACATGCTCAGCACCTATCTCCCCCCTCACATCACCAGGGAACAGGTCTTTAATGCACTCTCAAAAGCAAAAAATACAGTCTCCATGGGACACAACAACATCCCTGCTGTATCCTACATGAACTCAGGCATGAGCTTTCAGCTCCATTAGGTACCATATTCAACCAAAGCCTGAGCAACGGCTTCATCCCAGCCGAATGGAGGACAGCCACTGTCATCCCTCTACACAAAGGTGGAACGTCCACAGTCCCAGGCAATTATAGGCCCATCAGCCTAACTAGCCATATCTGCAAGGCCATGGAATGCATTATCATGGACCTTATAAACAAGGACATTGGCAACCTCCAAACACTTGACCCAGCACATTTTGGTTTTGTCAAAGGGAGATTATGCATGTTAAACTTGGTCGACTTCTTCGAAACAGTCACCAAAGCCATGGACGAGGGAAAGATGGTGATCACCACCTACCTTGATCTAGCCAAAGCCTTCGACACTATTCCCCACTCGGGCATAATAGATAAACTCTCCCAGCTAAGCATCAACCTGTATGTTACCAGATGGATAGCTAACTGGCTCACTGATAGAACCCACTCACTCAAAATAGGTGTACCCCTAGGATCAGTCTTGGGATCTATACTGTTTGGGATATACTTTTCTGAGGTGCAAGCCAAAACCAGTGGTCTGTACCTGACCAAGTTTGCAAGCTGGGCACTGTCTCAAATTCACCTAGTGATGTGAACATCCTCCAAGTGGGTCTTACCCAAACTAATGACTGGTGCCAGAATTATGGCCTGAAACTAAATGCCAAGAAATGCATTATTATCCCTTTTGGGGAAAATGGCATCCCCAATAACTATCAGATTAAGAACAATGTACTAAGCATGCAGTCAGTTGTGAGGGATTTGAGCATCCAGGTTGACAGCAACCTGACTTTTGACCACCATGTTGCCTCCATTGTACAGAAGGCTTTCTACATGGTCCACCTCATTCATAAGGGTATTTCATCCAAGAACAAAGAGGTCATAACATCCCTGTACTCCTCCCTTATTAGACCCATTATCCAGTACAAATGCTCCCTTTGGCATTCACCTTGCTAAGCACATACAGCAACTGGGGAGACCACAGATATTCCTGACTAGGAAAATCAACAGTTTCAAACACCTATCCTATAAAGATAGGCTAAAAGCCTATCTATCCACTTATCTTAACCCAAACCCTAACCCTAAGGTCCGTCACTATCGCACACTCATCTGACCCGCGCCCTAACTCACCTATCCCACCCTAACGTCCGCACAATCGCACACTTACCTGAACCTGACACATAACTTTCCACCACAGTACTGAAAATAGCGAAGCCACAGAAACGGCCCACCAAATTCTTTCCCTGGGAAAGAATTTAGTGTTCTGCAGCTTTGCGATAATCAATTTTCGAACTTCACAGTTCAAACATATGGTGTTCGAACTGCTGAAGTTTCGACGAACTGATAGAAACCCAAAGTTTTATATTAGAAGAAAAAAGTTGAAATAACTCATAAAATATGACTGCTAATCCTCAAGAGAGGAACCTGCGTCTGTTCATGATGGCGACAACAAGATCTGAGCTAATGGGGATGAAATGGTGCATTATGGGTAGAGGGAGGAGCCTGAGAGCTGGATCCAAAGTCTGGAGTATATGGGTGAGTCAGACCCAAGGACTGGATCAAAACCCATGGAATGAGGAAGAATGAAAAGGACGATATCAGATCAAAAGGTAAGAGCATGAGACAACCATTTCGAAAAAGTCTGCTTTGACACACGTTATCTTCTTACCTTCAAAGGAAATGAGCAATTGATTAGAGTTCCTGAATGTTTAGTTCTGTCAACATTAGTTCTGTCAAGATAATACTCCAGTTGTTGTCTCCAGACAGGCACAGTATGGAGTGTCCTTTCTTTCTCATTTCCATGTTCTGAAAAGAAGACAGAGGGATGGACATCTTGGCTCAAAGTAAACTTGGATACAACTTTAGGCACAAAGAAAGGATTAGTTGTTAAAAAAACTCTGTTTCTGTGGAAAATGGGAGAAGGCTTACTAACTGTAAGAGCTTGCAACTCAGATTCTCTTCTTTCAGAAGTCAGAGCAAACAGCAAAACTGTTTTCCACGTCAAGGATCTCAAGGCAGCCTATTGAGCTGGTTCAAATGGAGCAAGAGTTTAATATTCCAACATAAAATTAAGATCCCATGGAAAAGTCACCTGTTTTGTAGGAAGTCTGGTATGCAACATCCCTTTCAAAAACATTTTTTACATGGGGATGCTTTGAAAGAGGAGGATCTGTGGGTAGACATGCTGAAATGGCCAACAGGTATACCTTGATGGATGAGTAAGACAGGCCACAGGATAATAACTCACAAAAATAATGTAGAACCAGAAAAACAGCCTTAAAAAGGGTCCTGGTTCTTGTCTTGGCACCAGTTGGAAAATCTTTTACCCTCAAATTCAGTTTCCATTCATGAGTGCCTGTCCCAGACCTGTTCAGCTTATTTGCCATAGAATTATGCTATGACAGCACATAAGATGCCTGTAGGGTGAAATTGTGCTGAAAAGCTATATCCCAGGCTACCATGGCTAGTCTGCAAAGAAGGTAGGATATGGTTTACCCTGCTTATGTGTTATATGACTGTGGTCTGTAATCATTTGTAATGGTCCTGGGACCATAGATGAGTGACAAAGTGGAAAACATTTATAATTGCCAACATCTGTTTTATGTTTATATGCTTTGGTCTGTCGTTTTTGTTCAAAAATATCCTGTATTTTTATCCTCATAGACAATGTTCCCCAAGCAAAATCTGGGACATCTGTCATTACAAATGGTATTGGATCTGGAATGGAAAGTAGGAGACCTGGACTGGGGTAAAAATTGGTTTCCTTACCAAAGGATGTCCCTTCTCACAAATCCCCAAACTGGGATGTCAGGGGATGTTGATGCTACAACTATACTGATTTTTAGACATCATGGAACTTTTCTCATGTGGAATGTTGATAGAAGAATCATAGAGGCCAAGAAACTTAGTATCAATGAAAAATTCCCTTGCTGAGACAATATTGTGGAAAAAATCAGTAATGTATCTAGAAATAGATCTACTTTTTCTTGTGGAGGCAAACTTCTTTTGACTGAGGTATCCCAGAGACACCCTAGGGAAAACAATCCTTTTGGATGTCCTACTGAAACCTTAGTCACAAATGAGAGATTCCTGGTACTTTGAAAAAGACTCTGCAAGATAAGCAAGTTGTCTAAATAAGGAAATGTGAATACTTTGCAATTTGCAGTAGGTTATCACTGGAACTATACACTTTGTAAATGCCCTTGGAGCAGTAGATAATCCAAAAGGTAATGCAGAGAATGGAAAGTGTAATCCATACACAGAAAACTTTTAATGTCTGAAATCTGGAGCTATAGGAATGTGATGATGAGTATCTTTTAATTCTAAGGTCACCAAAAAACTTAAATAGGGAATAACAGGTAACAGACTGTGAAGGGATAACATTTTGAACATGGCCACTATCACACACTAGTTTAAAAAGGAAAACATAGAACTGGTTTCCATGAAGTTTCTTTCTTTGGAACCAGAAATATTCTTGAATAAAAACCTTCTCCTATCTGAGGAGGAGGTACCAATTATATCACTCCTTGAGTCAGCAAATGCTGAATGAAATTGGCAAAAGAGAAGTTTGATCTCGTGGATGATGAGGAATTCCTTGAGAAAGGAGAGATTACCACCACTATCTGTATCCATAATGAATCACATTTGCCTGACACTATCAACTGCCAAAGAGAGAAAGGAGGATCAGATTTTTGGGAAAGATTAAAAGCTTGCCAGGCTGGGAAGAGGGGGTTATTTTTGAATATAGTCATTCAGACCAGTTAGTCTGTCCTATCTTCTTGGAACCTCTCTTGCCACTGTTGTTTAAAAGTCTGCTTACCAGCAGCTTGATGTGTCTGCTTATTTTGTTATTTATAAAAAGTTGTGCAGGTAGCATTTAAGCCCTTGACAAACTTGAAGAAGTAATGCTGAAAAATCTGTGAAAATTCCCAAATCAGCTTGCCTCTGCCATCACATTTTTTAAGGAGCTCTGCAGCAGATGATTAAAAGACTACCTCTCTATCTAAGGCAGAATTCAAAATTTCAGTTTTAACATCCAAAGGAAGAACAGAGTATGCAACAAAAAACTCTCCTTATAACAGTTTCGGTAAGAGCCTTGGAAGTGGCATCAGCTAAATCATATGCAAATTTCAAACAGTGAGTAGCTATTTGAGACACAGAAACAATAAGGTTATAGAAAGATGTTTTTTCCTCAGATGAAGGAAAATATGACATAATGTT
This sequence comes from Protopterus annectens, assembly GCF_019279795.1. Classification (NCBI taxonomy): domain Eukaryota; kingdom Metazoa; phylum Chordata; order Ceratodontiformes; family Protopteridae; genus Protopterus; species Protopterus annectens. The sequence continues at coordinate 1,370,865,436 of NC_056745.1, read as the reverse complement.
CCTCATACCCTCAAAAGAGGCAAGCATAAACTTTAACATATAAGCTTGACAATTAAGAATTCTAAAAATAAGTGTTGCAGAAGAATACACTTTTCAACCCAAATCTATTAAAAGCTATCCCATTCTCTGTCAGAAGGACATGGACTTGCATTATGCAGATGTTTAGCAGTAGCTGGGTTTACGGAGAAATCACTGATGGGTCTGATGTGGGGTTAGAATATAAAAACTTACAAGATTGAGGGACTTTATACAATCTACCTGCTTTCTTGGGAGAGTGGGGTGCAGGCTGGCTGTCAGGCAAATTGCAGGCTGTAAAACACATCCTCCAATACTGGAAGAACAGGAGGAAGTAGAGTAAGTTCTGGAAATTTCAGCTGCAGACAATCACAATATTTCTTATAAGACAAAGGAAATTCATTCCCCACTAAAACAATTGATTCATTCTGGAAACTGTTTCAGAAAAATAAAATCCTTCCAAGGGATTGTCAGAAACCACACTTTCTTTCCTCAGAATTAGATTCAGAAACCAGAGGAGAAAAAAAAACAGATGATGTCCCTTCACAATCTTTTCGTGGTTCAAAATCTCAAACCTTCTCAGAAAATGAGTCTCTTTTTCTTTTACCTGAAACCCTAAAACTGGAAGGGTCAAGAGCTTGAACTAAACCCTAAGATCTTCTTCTTCTTTCAGCTTTTTCACGGTTAGGGGTCACCACAGCAGATCACCTGTCCACTCATGATTGGCATGGAGTTTTATGGTGTCGAGATGCCAGCCCGGCGCCCAACCTTCCACAGAAGGCACACACACACACCTAAGGCCAATTTAGAGTGTCCAGTCCACCTACAGCATGTCTTTGGGATGTGGGAGGAAACCGGAGCACCCAGAGGAAACCCACGCGACCACAGGGAGGACATGCAGACTCCGCACAGAAGGCACCTGAGCCGAGAATCGAACTGGAGAACCTCTTGCTGTGAGGTGGCAACGCTAACCGCTGCACCACCGTAGCCACCCTAACTAAACCCTGAGATAAGCTCAATAAATCAATCCTGTCAAAAGTAACTAAGACAGGAGAAGACATAAATAACTTTTTGTTTCTTTTTGTCAGGAAAAATCTCCCTAGGAACAGGAATTCCATTCTGGCTAGGCAGAGAGATATCCCATGCTCCTTTCTCCCATATGACAGTAGTAGTTATCCTTTGTCAGCTAAGGTAACTACAACAGTTGCAGAGAACGTGTCTAACTCACAGTCCATGGTGGCTGTAGGCGCCACACCTGAGTGAGGTAAGGAAAAAGATGAATGGTCTGAGGAACTAGAAATTGCCACAACAGAGTCACCTATCTGTAGTTGAGGCACTTTAGTAGCCTGCTGAAGTGGCAAAGGCTGCTTGGTATTTTTTTTTCTTTTTGTGGCTGGAAGAAGAAAGAGATGAGGAACTGGTAGGTTGTTCCATAGTAAAGTTGAAAAAAATAGCCTAAGTCCCAGGGAACCCTGGCAACAGTAGTCAGTAAGTATTAAAAACATTTTTTTTCTACCAAAAAACACAGGTTAAAACCACTTTAAACACTTACCACAGCCCCCAAAAGGAAAATAACTTAACTTTTACCAAGGAAAAAAAATGTTTTAAATTAGTTTTAGCATCTTTTTTTCCACGAAAGTAAAAAGTAATGCTCCTGTTTAAAAGTTAACAAAAGTCACGATAGTCAATAAAACACTTCTTCCCATCTTAAAAATTATAAATTTCACAGAAAAAGTACACTTTCTGTCACAAAATTAAAAAGTGGAAGCTTTTTCCACCAAAGGAAATTTATCTGCCCAGCAATGGAACAGCATTAGCCAACTATCGATCCTCGAAAGCCTACTTTTCAGCAGCAGGAAAGATCTGAAGGTTTGGCACCTACATCACTCTTTTTCTTCAAATCTGCTGATTAACAGTTTGGGTGTGTGGAAGGTTCCTTTAAGCACTGGAAGATGGCCAGTTGTTATAGCCTTGGCAGGATGTAACCCATAGAGATAAGGCTACTGCAGTAGTGATCAATTTGATGAATATCAATGTGAATCCTAACTACTGACAAACAATACATACAGTTTTGCCTCAACTAAAAACTGTAAAGTTAGAAGCAGATTTATGCAGATCAACATTCTACAAATAGTTATACATGTAGGTTGTGATAATGACAATTAAAAGACAGTAAGAAGTCACATCTTTTACCATTTTATATAGCGCACAGTACTGACACCATATGAAAAGAACAGTATGGATGGGACATGCATTGAATGGAAAATGTAAGCTCAAAAGTTTAAATATTTTTAAATATGTTCCTTTCTAAAATAGAATCTCCAGTTGGAAGACAGATGTTTGACTGCTTCATGAAAAATTAAAACGTTTCTTACACTTTGGGGAAGATTACTACAGCAATGTGATGCTGATATTTTGTACAGTGAGCCCACCATGACAGTTATTAGTACTAGAATCCTTAACCATGTGCCAGATTCTGGTTGGACAGAACAATTTGGAATATGCCATTGTAAGGTGTGTGTTTGACTGCAAAACATCTGCCTCAGCTATAGAAGATTCTGCAAGCCATTTTGACTATGTTAAGGGTTAGGACCTGTTGGAGTTCAAGGCATCCTGCTTATACTGCTTTGAGAAAGTATGGAGAGAATCGCATGTCACAGCCACACAAATTAAATCCGTGGAAGCATTTATAAGGAATGTCTGAAGAAGATATTCCCCTAGTTGAATACTCAATATGTTTAACAAATATGGACTTGTTATACTTTTCATAACAAAACTTTATACATGTAGATAGCCACACAAATAAAGCTATTTTGGAAACCTTGGATCCCACATTGTCAGGAGATTAAGAGACAAATAACTGCATAATATTTATTGTAGAGCTGGTCTGGTTTACTATTGTTTGTTCAAACGGCAAAACATTTGCCATTCGGAACAACGAAAAGTAAAACCTAATGCAAATATTCCGAATGGCCACAATATCGACCCAAATGATTGACACATTTGAGTCGACATTGTTACCGAAACTATCACGATAGCCGTATAGGAGTTTCAGACTCCTATACATTTTTGAAGGGAGGCAAACCCCCCTGCACCCCCACCCCCCCGCTACTAATATATTCTAACTCCGAGATCGCACTACAGTGCGGATATGGATGAATTTCCAATCCCCAATGTACCGTGACCTCCATGCAGATAGTCAAATACAGTTATACGAATGCACTAATGCATTCGCATAAGTGTGTTCAGCTATCCCATCCATTTAAATTTTGTGCACGACATTCTGATTTTCGGCAGCAGTGCTGCCGACAGACTGTCATTCTCACAAACGATAGTAAACCAGCTGGTCCTATTCAAATAAAAACACTGCTGTCTATGAACATCCAAGGTATAGAGAAAATACTTTGATTAAGATTTCTTTTGGTGCCTACCTGTGGTATAAGTGTAAGAACAGAATACAATGACACTCTTTATGGAATATCAAGTGCAGGATTCCTATATGCAACACCTGGAACTCAGAAATCATCCTTGCTGAAAAGATCAGTATTAGAAAGATAATTTTCCACATCAAAAACTAATTTCCCCATTGCTGGCTGGTTCAAACACAGGAAGACAAAGTTTCTCTATAATAATATTTCAATCCCATAGTAACAAGATCCGTAAAAGGGAGGGATAATCTGAAAATTCCCCTTCATAAATGTTTTACACATATATAGGGAGACAAACTGTTTTGCACTCCCTGCTGAAAATCTGATATGGAGAATAGATGTATTTTAGTAGTCTGCAATTCAAACTCAAATCAAAAATGTGTGTTGAACAATTCAGTACAACAGAAAAAGAAGCAGTGAAGTGGTCTAAATCCCTGAGGAAGCCCAAACTGTAAAGTGAAACCACTTATCTCTGTAAGTCTTCATAGTAGTATACCTCTGGGCAGAGTCATAGATCTGGACAATCCCGGGAGGGTAGGAAGTGTCCCTGGTCATCAAAAAAGTGTGCAATTTAATGCAGTTAGAGATAAGGATAAGGACATCCATGTAGTGCTTGTCTGACAGGTGGGAAGTGCTCTGGATACCGTCATAAACAGAGTTTTCTCCAGAAGACAAATTCATAGCAAGAGGAATCAGGATTTCCAAGCCCAAAACAGGGTTATTAGAATGACTTCTGTACAGAGTTACTTCCGAATAAACTTCTGGATAAGTAGAAGGGGCAGGAAGGTATACAGAAGACATGGGGGCTAACTCTAGATCAGCGTTCTCCTAGGGATTGTCTCCACTTAGAGCATAAAGAAAAAGAAGTTACTGCATCTTGCACTGGTTTTGGAAGCAAAATGATTGCAGCAAGACTCTTCCCAGTGTTAGAAGACACTCCATTCTGGCATCAGACTAAAGGCAATGACTGAGCCTGTCGACTAAGAAGTTAGTCTTCCTGGAATGTGGAGTGTTATGAAACAGTAAATGGCAGACATGGCCTAGTGCCACACCCTCATGACCATTCTGCAAAAGGAATAAAAATGGGTATCACTCTGATTAAGTGCCATACAACTACAATATTGTCCATGTATATTGCAATGGCACCGCATGGGAGAATGTATGTCCTAATGGGCTTTCAGGGTCAGAAAGGCTGCTCTCATCTCTAACTCATTTATATGCAAGTTTTCCTCTAATGGCACTAATGGCGATCATGCACACTTGAACATGTTACCATGACAATGTCACCCACATCAGAGCAGATGCATTCATTTGGTGACCATCATTGTGGGTCACCAAGGAAAAAAGATCTGCTTTGAGACAAACTGAGATTGTGAAGCCACCAATGAAGGTATGGTTACCACACTTCTGAAACCCTAATATGAAGTGACAGCAAATCAGAAGACTGAATCCATTGTGTTCTTACAGACTGCTGTAGAATTTGCATGTGGACTTTAGCAAGCAGTACTAGAAAAACTAAAGCTGCCGTGAGCCCCACACTCACAAGACACATGTCAGATGAAACAGGCACAGAGGGTAGATTCTGTCTTGCAGAAGACTCACCTGACAAGACAGAGTGTCCAAGGGACATCATATAAAAAGTATGATCTGTGATGGTTCCATCTTTGACTTTGTAGTGTTCATCATGATGCCCAAAGACTTGAATACGTGTTGTAAAGACTTTTCCAATCACTAGTTCCTACATGGCAAGGGAGAGACCAGAAGCCAGTCATCAAGACAGAGAAATATATTTTTGCTGTGCTTTCAAGGTAAATTTTTTAGTATCCATCTCTCCAATGTGTAACACTTCATTATGGTTAGAGTCTTAATCATAATCCTGTATGATACACAGTTTCAAGATATGATATTATTATTTACACTAATCACACTATTTGCAACAGTTACTATTTACAACAAATTAAAAATCAAAACAGTTAAAATGTTACAAGGGAAGCACTAGGGTGATCTGTCTGGACACTGCAGAACTGGAAGGAAGTGATCAAGTAAATGAACTTTGCTACAGACAGATACAAGCTACTCGAATGGGTAAGTGTTCATGGAGTTCAAGCTTAAGTTCATCAAATGGGCTTAGATGATGGTCAGGAAGTCTTACATTTTTGAACCAAAAACAGAGAAGTACTGCTCAGAGGAGATGAGTGAACTAGGTGATTCATGAAGGATGGTAATGTTACTAGTAAGAGACTGTAAAAAATAAGTAAAATTTGAGATATTAAATATGGATGAGAGCTGCAGATAAGTATGGCTTTTTATAGCACTTTAAATCAGAATATACCATTTCACTAAAAGCTGCTGACTACATTTTATTTACTAAATTAACCAAACTGGGCTCATGTACTTCTGAAAGCTGTTAAGTTAATTGTTATACACCCTTTATGAAGCTTTAATTCTATGTAAAGTGACGCACATCAATCTTTCTAGGTCTCTACTTCAAACAGACCAGGCTTAGCTGGACTGGAGGGGTCAAAGTATGATGAATAGAATGGAATAAATAACATATAAAGAAATAAATGCAATCTGAACAATTAGTATCCATTTACTGACTTGTTAATTGTAATGAAACATTGTGAAGAAACATCACAATTAACTTAGGATCTGCTTATTACTTTGCAGTAACTAGGTTCTGCACACAGAATTTGGCAAAATGCAGTCCAACTGCAGCTAAAACTAGATATGAGCTAAAGAAGTTCTACTTTCACAGATGCTACATATCTTCCTTTTGTGGAAATTATGAAACCTTTGTTTTCGATTAACTTACAGCCTTTATAATAATCAATGTTTTTTCCTTTAAATGTTGTAAAACTCATCCATTCCTAAAATAGTACTAACTATTCCCTAACTTTGGCACGTTTAAAGAGTTACAGTTTCCCACTCACAGACCTGTGCACTTTAGGTTCTCCACACTTTCCCCTTCCCAGGAAACAGCACACAGCTCATCACGTATGTTGTTTTATTCTTTGGGAATTGCACCGCAAATGCTTTTCCATATTCTTCTGTTATGATATTTGTGTTTTTGTGGGTGTCTTGCATTATGTTATGATAACTAAATAGCTTTGTTCAACTAATCTGAGAACAGACTGAATACTTTTATTGGATCTATATTACATAATCGAAGAGACACTTCTTTGAATATGTAATCATTGACCCCTAAACACTGAAATGCGAAAACTGCTAACGGCCAAAACCACAATTTTTGAAAAAATTCAGTTGGCCGTTCCCGGAGTTTACCCTTTACCCCAACGCAGAGCGATCTCGGAGTTGGTATATTTACTTAGATGGGATGTGGGGGGCACAGCCACCCCCCCCACTTAAATTACATTTGAAGTGTTTGTCTTGTTTCTATGGCCCTGCAAATTTTTTCCCTAGGAAAAATTTTGCGGTTTTGGCCGTTCGCGTTTTTTGCATTTCGGTGTTTAGGGGTCGATGATTACATATTCGAAGAAGTGTCTCTTCGATTATGTAATATAGACCCACTTTTATTAATACCTTTATGATAGTTATCACCTGTACCATGCCTCTATAAGCATTCACATTCAGTCTGGATCCATAAAGAGTTCATTGCTTTATGAAGCTGCAGGTGGACTTTACAATGATTTACTGTATCATTTCAAGAACACCAGTTTAACATGCATCATATTTAAAACTGATGTAATCCGCATGTTTAATATAAACAAACTACTGAAATTTACTGCAGCACTTAACAAAACCATATTTACAAAGTAATGTTAACAGTACCTGTCAAAGATTTTTTGTGGCTGCAACATACTATACATAATATGGGTAATGTGATCTTGAGCGGCAATCACTTCTGGAGGAGGGTCATACTTGTTCATTGCTGCCACCTGACATAAAATATTAAAGACAGTAGCATGAAATTATTTGCAGTGACCTTACAACAATGTGACTATAATTACAAGAAAATAATAATAATCATTTAATAAAGTATATAGAAAGCAGTCTGGGTATGTGAGTTTCATGCCAATATTCCTGAAAGTAACAAATTTTAATAACTGTCAAGAATGAAGAACCTACAGCCATGGATAACAGATGGGATTAATAAAGAATCTACTTACAAAACGTTCAGCTAGCTTTTCATGACATGCATTTGCCAAGGACCACACTATGTAGACCTAGTTGTATAAGAAATTAATAAATATTTCCCATAAGTAGAAGTTACTGGTGATAACACACAAAAATGGTCTGTAAGAGTAGGGCACAAGTGTTAACATGAATGTCCCACCCATCTTCCCTGCATTTCAAACGTAAATTCCCTCAACTCTCCTCCCCGTTGAAAGTATAAGATCATGACCATGGCTAGGATTTGTTTGCATCCACATAATTATTGTTTGCAATTTATTTATTTTTATTGATATTTGTTTGCCAGGTTAATCTGCCTAGGCCTAAAAAGACTTTTTTTAGTAGAGGCCCAAGAAGACAGGTCCAGTACAAAAACAAAATTTACAATTAATGATTTCACTTGTTAAGATTTATAAAACATCAGAGTCATGAAAGATAACAGTACAAAGTTTAAAAGAAAGAAAGCTGTATTATATAATAGAGTACAACACAATGTTAAAATAACAATGCAATATAATGAATTTTTTTGATATCTTATAATATTGAAATAATGGAGATATTATACCAAGTTAAAAGGACACAAAACATAATGTAGAGTATAAAATATAACCTGAAAAAATACACTGTTACCGTTTTTCATTATGCTTGAATGCAAATAATGATTATTCTTTGAAAATGTATTTTAATGTTTATAGTTTACATTTAATTGTACAGTTGTTTTTTGGCTTTTCCCGGTTAGGGGTTGCCACAGTGGAACTCCGGTCCGCTAATGATTGGCAGAAGATTTTTATGGTGCGGAGTTGCCAGCCTGACACCCAACCTTCAGCGAAGGCACGCCCATTCACGTATGTCTTTCGGAGGCCACTCGACCACGGGGAGGACATGCAGACTCCACACAGAAGGCACTCCAGCCGAGAATCAAACAGGAGAACCACTTGCTGTGAGGCAACAACGCTACCGCTGTACCACCACGGCTTTAAATTTTATTGTACAGTATATTTTATTTTATTATACAGTATACTTTATTAATACTTGTACTGCGGTGGTGGTGCTGCGGTAGCGTTGTCGCCTCACAGCAAGACATTGTGCCATTCGATTCTCAGCTAGAGCGTCTTCTGTGTGCAGACATGCATGAATGGGCGTACGTTCATTGAAGGTTGTGCGGCAGGGCTGGCAAACTCGGCACGTAAAAAATCTACTGCCAATCATTAGCGGACTAGAGTTCCACTGTGGTGACCTCTAACCGGGAAAAGCCGAAAGACACAAACAAAATACTTTATTAATACTTATGTAATCATACTTAAGCCTAAGTACATACATAAAAATGAAGCTGATTTTACAACTTCTTGCAACCAGCTTCCCAGCTGTACAGGTGAGCTAATGCTCATATTCAATTCAGACCTCCTCCCATCTCCCCAGTTCTCAAATTCAGTGGTATTATATGGTACTAATGCCCCTACTCCCAAATATCATTATATGATTTCACTCGTGGTTGCTTACTAACTTTATTTATTTATTTAAATTCCTTGATAGGGAATGCCCATCTAGGAAAACATATTTTCAGCTGAATTCCAAAGTCTCCAAGGACTGATAAACAGGTTTAGAGAAAATAAATACAGTAAACATTTGCATAGGGATAGATACAGACAATTTAGCAAAAGCAGTAAGTATAAATATGTGACAACATAGGTACACAATGTAAGCTACATTGATTTTAGGGATGCAGACAGAACAACATGCCCTCTGAAGATGAGGGACAGCACCAGCTATAGGTTCACAGTATTTTGAGGTACATCAGAATACTATGGTTCATAGGTGATTACTAGGCTAGGGACTTTTTTAACTTAGCCATGTTGTCTCAAATATATATGACACGCTTTGATACCCCATGTTAATTTTAACGGTTGGATATAGGCTTGGACAATGAGTGATCAAGCATTTATAGGCTACCTCTGTCCATAAGAGGCACAGATTCTAGACCAAGGATAAATTTCTGATTCCCCATCCAAAGGTCAAAGTTATGCATGAATTTGATTAGGGAATGCGAAACCTGTTCCAGATGAGGGGTAGTCTCTGAGAAACATACTGTCCCACCAACATGTTCTGTTTATGTTGCAGGTGAGGTTTAAGTCCCTAGATCAGGTATTTATGATGCTATTTGTTTTGCAGATATGCAACAGATCCACAAAGTGAAATCAAATAATGCTTTGTAGGCCAGGCATAGATCACCTCACAGTAGTCTGTAGGAGACAGAGTTCAGGGATACAGCTTTGAGGAGATCCTTGTAGGACATATTGTTTTGGCCTGTATTGTTTTTGTGAAGAAGCTCTATGGTCACTCCTGTTGTTGCAAATGCCTAGCCAGACAGATACCAAAGGGAATACTGTAATCAATGACTGGTGAGTAATCTGTAATCAATGTCTGTTGAGGGCCCAAAACAACACAAAAACAACATCCTTGGGCTTAGATGCTATAACTTCATTTAAAAGTTGTACAATGTAGAATAATTTTCCCACCACCATAGACATGTGATTATCAAAGGCCAAGTTACTGTCTATACACATTCACAAATCAATGACAACTGGGTATACTCTTAGGCCTGTATTATTAGTATGTTAATTTCCAAGGTGTCCATCTCTCCAAAGGATACTGTCATGCATTTCTTTGCATAGAGTTTTAGACCATGGCTTCTGCACCTGTTATTTGTCTGTGTCAGGCCTTCTTGAATGATAGTTGTGCCTTTTGGGAATTTCAGTGATTGATCCTAGTTTGCAGTAATCTGCAGAGCTGGCAGCCTGAGGTTCTTGACGTAGGCCTTGATTTCAGAGAATTAGATGCCAAAACAGGGAATCTCCAGAAGCCAACCAAGGCAGTAGGTGCAGCAAAGAAACTGATTAAGGCAGCAAAGCCCAAATCAAAGGCAAAGAAACCAAGAGATAGACTGTTGAAAGAATGAACTGTTTAAAGCAGTGCTCACACTAACATACAGCGTATTGGTGCAAAAGTATATTACCTTTTGCTTTTTTGTGTTATAAACTGACTTTCTGCACTGGTATGGACTGAAATAGGACATTTTCTGTTGTTAAATTATATTTTTGATCTTCTAAAAATGTTTTTCTTTAATCCACATTCTGAAATGCGTGGCAAATTGCTAGCTGGGTTTGGCTGTTAGCCATTTTGAATTTGAGGACATGCCCCTTCCAAGTATCTTGCATGGGTTATGCTTCCTATTTTGGGACAAGTCCCAAGTGTTTTTCTTGTGGGAAATGTTTTTATTTCTTGTGTACAGTTATACTTAAACTGCTCGACCAATTATTTGCTTGCATAATGTTACACTTATCACAGCTCCTTTTTATTAGTACCTTAGCATATTTATAAATATTAAGCAACACAATCAAACTACTGCATAAAATATACTGAAACCAGTAGCAGTCTTACAAACAGGTAATAGCAGCAAAAAAGCTACACCCCCTCACCTCCCCCCTATATCTGGATCAGAACACTGCCTTTACCTAAACACCATGTCCACCCTAAAATGCAAGTTCTACTATCACTTCTCTTGTTAGCTCTCACTACCTTAGCATACATCACATCCATACATACCAACATACCACTAAATAACACTTCCTATCATACAACACATACTATAGCACATACTAAAGCCCACATAAACTTTACCAGCTGCTGTACGTTATTTAATGATTGTACTATATTGCACACAAACAAGACCTACCTACCAGATCCTTGCATTAGAAAAATTCCACGCAGATCCTTCACAGATATAGCACATACAATTAAACATATTCTGATTATAAGCACATTTCTCATCTCAGGCAGCATACACCCAAACCCAGAACCGTGTAACAACATACTCTCAAACAAACTAAAATCTGATCTACTGATCATTAATATCAACACCAGAAGCATCTCCAACAAACTCCCTGACCTACATGCATTTATAACCCACTACTCCCCTGATACACTAACCATAACAGAGACCTGACTAAAATCTAGCACCCAAAATGAAGAAATTCTTCCTCCAGGATATATCTTAAGGCTAGACAGAACAGGTAGGAAAGGAGGTGGAGTAGCAATTCTTTTCAAAAAGTCACTCAACCTCCAATCTCTACAAACCCCTCTACCCAAATTTCAAAATACTGAAACCTCGGGCTCAGTTCTAGTTATAAATCACACACAAAAAAATCAACATTCTCTGTAGCTATATCCCTCCAGGAAACAACACCCCCATAATTTAAGAAATCATTCAATGGGTCAGACATAACCTTCCACAAGAGGCTATTCTGCTAGGTGACCTAAATACCGACTGACTAGCCTGTAACTCTAACAATCCCACCAACCAAATCAACCTATTTGGATTTATTCAGCTTATTCAAGAACCCACCAGAATAGATACAAAATCCCAAAAGAAATCCATTATTGATTGGACACTAGTGAACAGCTCCAAACAAAACTACCAGACAGGATGCCTACCAGATGGTCTTAGTGATCAGCACCCTACATTCCTCCTAAGGAAGCATACCAGCATTCCCAAGCCTATAATCTATAGACAAATCAGGGATGTCCGCAAACTAAACCCACAGGATCTAAACAATATATTAAAACAGTGCAACTGGGAACCTCTATGAACCTTAGGATTAGATCAGGTGGTGATCTACTTTAGCAAGATATTCACTAGTGTTCTCAATTCAGTTTCTCCAATCAGGAAAATTAGGGCTAAGGCAAATTATGCTCCATGACTAAGTAGGGACACAAGAGTCTTACTAAAGTCTAGAGACAAGGCCTGGAAGCAATGGAAAAGGATAGCTCTAACCAAACCAATCAAAACTACAAACAACTTAGGAATCTGGCTAAAAAACAAACCAAACTTGATAAACAAAACTACTTCCTTGGTCTCCAAAACAGACATTCAAAAGACCCCCAAAAATTTTGGCATGCTATCAATTCTCTATTAAAACCTGGAAAAACAACCACTCCTACCCCCATCTCCCCCAATAATAATAATAATGACATAGCTTCCCAACTTAATTATCACTTTACTAACTCAATCCAGATGCTGTCCACCCAACTATCCAAAAACAGCTCTTCATCTGCCTCTAGTAAATGTCCGGATGACATGCCTTCCTTCACTCTCTCACCTGTTCCTATCTCTAAATCAAAAAACTCCTCCTAAACTTGAAACATACCACTCTTGCAGCTGACAGTATACCTGCTAACTTCCTAAAAATAGCAGCTGAATCCTTATCTTACCCAGTTTCAATCCTTATCAACTGATCTATTCAAGAAGCCTATGTCCCTCTACTATGGAAGATATCAAGAAGTTACGTACTCACCATAACGTTCGATGTATGTAGTCCATCTCACCTCACATTCTTACCCGTGGGATCGGAGCCGAATATCGTCCCCGACTTAACCAACTTTTCTAGCTCGAAGTCTCTTATTGGCTGGGCTAAGCAGGTATCCCATGGTGCACTGCTCCACATCCCCAGATCTAGTTTGCTGCATTAGTCATTCATACCTCATGCATACGTAACATCCAGATAAAAAGAATAAGCTAAGTAAAGGGAAGTCTGTAATAACACCCTAACCTGCAGATCCTCCAGGAAGGGGGAAAGGTGGGAGGGTAAGTAAGAATGTGAGGCGAGATGAACTACATACATCGAACGTTATGGTGTGTACATTCATACCCGTGGGACAGCGTACCTAGCACCTACATCCTGGGTGGCTCATAGGAAGATACTCCTGCGTACTGTGGAGCCAAAGGACGACCTGCTCCTGGAAACCACGTCCAGTTTGTAATGAGAAACAAATGTGTAAGGGGAAGCCCAAGTAGCTGCAGCACATATATCGTCCATCGACAACCTGGCTTGATAAGCTGTGGATGTAGAAACAGCCCGGGTAGGGTGAGCCTTGACTAGAAATGGCAGATCTTTCCCTCCTACGTGGTACACGAAGGATATGCAAGTAGATATCCATCTGGAAATGGTGAGCTTAGAGACCGGGGACCCAATTTTGTTTATCGAAAAGGAGACAAATAATTGGTCAGACTTCCGGATATCTTTTGTTCGGTGCAGGTAGAAACGTAACTGTCTGTGTACATCCAGTTGATGAAATTTAAATTCTGCCTTGTTCGAAAAATGAGGAAAGAATACAGGCAATTCAATGGATTGATTAAGATTAGACACAGAAGCCACTTTAGGAAGGAAAGAAGGGTTCGGTCTAAAAGAGACTGTCCTTATGGAAGATTAAGTAGGGAGGTTTGATGGAAAGGGCCTGAATTTCTGAAACTCGCCTTGCTGAAGTGATTGCTATTAATAAGAAGTTATGTACCTACCATAACGTTCCATGTTAGTTGTCTTCTCTCGCCTTCTTTCTTGCTTGATGGGTTCGGAGCCGATCCTCGGCTCCGACTCGGCACTTGCTAAGCTCGAGAGTCACTTTTACCAGCTCGAGGCAGCCCCATATCCCATGATGCAAGGCGGTAAGTACCCAGATCTCATTTGATGACAAAGGGCAATAGCACCAAGCATAAATATTTCCCAAAGGAAGAAAGAAAGCCTACAGGATGAAAGAAGGACCAGTTCTGAATGGTCTTCAGCATAACAATCTCTTGTAGAAAGGTCTGTCCAGGCCTGGGGGAAGGAGGGAGGGTCGCAAGAAAGAAGGCAAGAGAAGACAACTAACATGGAACGTTATGGTAGGTACATAACTTCTTAATGTTAAGTTGTCAATCTCGCCTTCATTCTTGCTTGATGGGACCGTCCTAGCACCTCTATCCTGGGTGGCTCAATGGAACAAACTCTTGAGGACTGTAGAACCAAAGCTGGCTCTGTCCCTGGAGGCCAAGTCCAATTTGTAATGGGAAACAAAAGTGTGAGGAGTGGCCCAAGTGGCCGCTGCACAAATAGTGTCTAAAGGAAGTCTAGCTTGAAAGGCTGTAGAAGTAGCTAAGCTCCTAGTTGAATGTGCTTTAGGTTTTGAGCACAGCTGTTTTCCCCTGAGCAGATAAATTTCAGAGATGACAGAAGACAGCCATCTAGATAAGGTCACTTTAGAAACAGGAAGGCCTTTCCTGTTATCTGCATAGGAAACAAAGAGTTGATCGGATTTCCTGAATTGTTTAGTTCTGTCCAAATAATATCTGAGTTGGCGGTGGACATCAAGATAATGTAATTTTGTTCGATCTGTTTGAATAGTTTGGAAAAATACAGGGAGTTCAATGGATTGATTCAAATTAGTTTTGAGGCGACCTTAGGCAAAAAGGTCGGATTAGTTCTCAATGATACTCTGTCCTTGTGAAAGACCAAATAGGGGTCGAACCGAAAGAGCTTGAAGTTCAGACACCCTCCTGGCCGATGTAATAGCTACTAGGAATAATGTTTTCCAAGAAAGAAATTTTAGAGAGCAAGAAACAGCTGGCTCGAAGGGGAAGAATCAAGGATGTCAGCACTAAATTTAGATCCCATTGAGGAGGAGGATTCCTGATTGGAGGCTTTAGCAGGAAAATTCCTTTCAAGAAGGCTTTACAAAGCCTATGGGACATGATATTGTGATCTGCGATCCCGACATGAAAGTTCGAGATAGCAGCCAGTTGAACTCTAACTGTGGAAGAAGAGGAGCCTGCATGAAAAATCTCCGCTAAGAAGTCCAAAACTGCCTGAACTGGGGCAGTGAAGGGATCGATATTCCTGGCTTTAGCCCAATAAGAGAAACGCTTCCATTTGCTTGTATAAATCCTCCTGGTAGAGGATTTTAAAGAAGCTACTATGATGTCTCTAACAGGGTTAGAGATCAAAGGAAGCCTGGCTAAGGAAGGAAGTGGAGCAACCATGCTGAGAGGTTGAGAGAAGGGATAGACCGGTGCAGCTGACCGGATTGGTGAACCAGAAGATCTGGCACTGGGTCCAGATGCCATGGCTGCACCAAAAGGTGACGATGGAGGAACGGAAACCAAATTTGTCGAGGCCAATAAGGAGCAATGAGAATCATTTTGGCTCTCAAAACGGTAGCTTTCTGGATAACCTGAGGGATTAGAGGAAAAGGAGGAAAGGCATAAAGAAGTCCCTGGGGCCAATCCTGGGTCAGAGCATCTCTGGGGGGATGGCCTGACAGAGGGAAGAGAGAGAAGAAGTCTGGGCATTTGCTGTTTTGGGGAGTAGCAAAAAGATCGCAACATGGGTGACCCCATTCCAGAAAAATCTCCTCCACTATAGATTGCTTGAGAGACCACTTGTGAGGCATGAGAATAGCTCTGCTCAATCTGTCCGCTAAAATGTTGGTTTTCCCAGGGATGTGCGTTGCTACCAGAAACCGATGAGAGGAGATCGCCCATTGCCACAGTCTGAGTGCTTCTCGACACAAGGGGTAGGACTTGGTTCCGCCCTGTTTGTTGATATACCAAACTACAGACATGTTGTCTGTGTGGACTGCAATCGTCCCTACAGGAAGAAAGTCGTTGAGGGCTTGCAACGATAAAAGCACTGCTCTCATCTCTAGGACATATATGTGCAGGTGGTACTCGAACGGTTGCCACGTCCCATGAACCATCCTGCCCTGATAATGCCCCCCCCCACCTGATCAGGGAGGCATCCGTGGTGACAGTGGCTACCGGGGATGGGGGTACAAAGTGTCTGCCTTGGTGAATCTGGGGAGAAGTGATCCACCAAGCAAGATGATTTTTGCAAATCTGTGTCACCAGAATTTGGTGACGCATTGGAAGTTGTTGGTAAGACCACTGAGTGAACAACATCCACTGAAGAAGGCGCATGTAGAAGCGAGCCAGGGAAAGAAGAGTAATGGCCGCAGCCATGAGACCTAATACTTTTAGAACCATTCTGGCCTGTACCTTCTTGTTGGCTAGAATGATCCTGACATGACTTTGAATGTCTGAAACTCTTTGGTCTGTAAGGGTAGCTGACATCCGAACAGTGTTTAAGTTTGCGCCTATGAAAGTAATAGACTGGCAGGGCAATAAGGATGACTTTTCAAGTTGATCGAGATGCCCAAATGAGAACAAAGATTTATTGTGTAATCCCTGGCTTGAACAAGCTGATGCCTGGTGGTGGCTGACAGGAGCCAGTCGTCGAGATATGGAAACACCTGGAATCCTTGACGCCTCAGGTGAGCCGTGACCACTGCCATGCATTTGGTGAACACTCTGGGGCTGTGGTGAGACCAAAGGGCAGGGCTCTGAACTGGAAATGACTGGACCCCAGCCGAAAGCGGAGAAATCTCCTGGAGCGCCTGTGAATTTTATGTGATAGTACGCATCCTGAAGATCTATTGAGCACATCCAGTTGTCCTTCTGCAAGAAGGGCAGAATCGACTGAAGAGTGACCATTCGAATCTTGTCTTCCTCACAGACTTGTTGAGTCTGCTGAGATCCAATATTGGTCTCCAGTCTCCCGTCTTTTGGGGACCAAAAGAACCTTGAGTAGATTCCGGCTCTGAATGGTCTGTTGTAACTGGCTGAATGGCTCTTTTGCAGTAGTTTTGAGACTTCCAACTCTGCAATTTCCCTTAGACCGGTGGTACGCCTGGAAGGGAATTTGAGGGATAGAAAGGACTTTCCTCGAAAGGAATTTTGTAACCCTTGGATATGATCGACTGTACCCATCTGTCTTGAGTGAGAGAACGCCAGGCTTCTGGGTACAGTGATAGTCTTCCCCGACTGCCTCCAAGGAGGGACAGCCGGGCAACATCTCAGGGATGCTGAAAAGGCTTGTCAGAGAGAGACTCTCTGTTTCCCTGGTTTTGTGGACCCTCTGCCTCTAGAGCGCGTCTGTTGTTGTTACCCCTCTGCCTCTAGGGGTAAACTGACCACGTGAATCCAGCGTGACTCCTTGGGATTTATGGAACCACATTTTGCCACCCTTCTGTCCTTTGGGATAAGGTCTAGAAGGGGTGGAAAACGGACTCCTACGGCAGAAAGAGTTTTGCCGTCCTGCTCACACCTGGTCAACGCTTCCTTCACTTGAGGGCCAAACAGAGCTGACCCATCAAAGGGAGAGTTTGTGAAGGACGCCTTAAAGGGATCTGCAAAATTACATAGTCGCATCCAGGCTTGGCGTCTAAGAGCCACACCTGTACCTGCGGCCCTACTGCTCCATCAGCAGCATATGATACAAGCCGCATGGAGGAGTTTGCAATGGAGTTAAGGGTTCCTAGCTGCGAAGCAATTTTTTCCTGAGCCCCCGCAGCTGTAGGATCCTGCACAACTTCACCTAGCTCCTTAAGGATATCCCTTTGGAGTCTGGTGAAGTGACAAAGATAGTTCAGCGAACGATAGCAAAGGTCGCTGAAGAAAACATCCGCTACCATATCTATCCATGGTCCTAGAGTCCTTATTAGGAGGATGGACAGGTACGGAAGGATCTGCAAATTCCTTCTTGGTGGCAGCCGCCACCACCATGGCATCAGCGGGACACCTTTTGTAAGGAATTGCTTGTCCGACGGGCAGTAATAAATTTAGAAGGCCTCCTAGGGACAGGCTCTACAGAGTCAGGAGCAGTCCACGCCTTCGAGCAATAACCTGCATAAGGGGTCGAAGGCGGAGACACCCAGGAGGTGGAGGGCCGAGATCCAAACACCTCCAGGTATACTGACTCATCCTCAGAGGGATTGTTGGTGGGCCAGTTTCCCTCTGTCTAAGGAGTTCTAGGATGTCTGAGAAGGAGACATCCTCAGAGGGGATCTTGGGGATCCCTCTGACTCATCTAAGTCAGTATCCGAAGTGATAGACTCGGGAGTCTACGTGTTTCCTCTTACAAGTCCTCTTCCGCTGAGGATCACCCGACAAGTCAGGAGAATCCTCAGAAGAGGGGATATTCCCAGTGGGGAAACCTGGGGCGGAGGATCTCTGGGTCCGGGAGCAAGAGAAGTGGCAGAGATGTCAACAGGCACTATAGAGGGAGGAGCTAAGGGAACAGACTGCTGGCTGAGTCCAGAGGCCAGCACACTCTTCATCACCTCAAGGCTCCTCCCAGGAGGTCCGAGAGAACCCGCTCCAAGAGCTAGGAACTCCAGGACCCACCGAAAAGGAAGGCTCCGAGGCAGATGTCGGACCCAAACTCACCAAGGCCGAGGCTCCAAGGGGAAGAGCGGGTCAGACAAGGGTCCGATGCCACTCACCCCCTTGGAGGAGACCAGGGAAGCCCGCCACCGAATCCCTCTAAGGAAGGTCTCAAGAGGAGATAAGAGTAGAGGCTGAAGGAGCAGAAGGGGTATCTGTCCTCAGCCGTAGCAGAAACTATTCCCAAAGACTCCAACTCCAAACTCTGGGGTAGAGTCGAAGGAGGAACTGCAATGGGTGTGGACTAATAGTCGTCTGCTGAGACGGACTATGTAGCATTTGGGCCAGTGCCTGTGACTTTAGTAGTCTACTGACCACTCTCTCCAAATCATGGTCAGAAAGCCTGGATGACCTTGAAGATCGGCTCCGATGGCTCCGCTCCGAGAGGCGAGGCGAGGCCGGTGCCGAAAGTATCGGGTCCAAGGAAGGGGACCTAGACCTCTTCCTCGAAGGAACCATCGGAGCCGATGAAACTACTGAAACTGTCGGAGCCGACAACTTATCGGCACCGACAGGTAGCTTCGATGTATTGGCTCCAGCCAGAGCCGATACGGCCATAAATGTAAGGGTGTCGGAGCCGATCGGAGCCGACACCGATGCCTGGGCCACATGGTGGTCGGAACCGATCGGAGCCAACACCAAAGTGGTCGAACCAGAGTCGGCACCGATAGCCATCGGTGCCGAAGGTTTAGGTAACCCAGAATCGGCTCCAGCCGGAGCCGATCTCGACTCTGAATGAGTCGGAGCCAAGGCCACAGGCTTGGACACAGAAGCCTGGGCCTTGGAAGACTTAGAAGTCTTAGATGGGGCCGACTTAGCCGGAGAGCCCTCTGGCTTAAGAAGGCCCCTCAAAATCAGTTTATTTTTCCTGCAGGACTCTCTGGCTAAAAGAATGACATATAGCACAGGAGTCCTGCAGGTGAAGAGGCCCCAGACAGTACAGGCAAGAAGTGTGACCGTCTGTCAGAGACATCTTCTGACAGCACGAGTCACACTTCTTAAAGCCTGAGACCCTTTCTTTAGACATGGTGTAAAACACACACACACACACACCAGTCCAAGAAATAAAATTAGATATACCAAAAGGTATCACTAACAGACACACACACACCCTAACAGGGGGGGGGGGGATGGGATGGGTTTTAGTCTGACTAAAAGTTTAGAGGAGACAGGGAAATTTTCTGTCAGAAAGGAATTAAAATTAAGTTAAAACTAATAATTTAAGGTTTTTTAGTAAAAAGGGGCTAAAATAGTAAAGTAATAATTCACTTACCAGGAGCTGGTAAAAGGAGGACCTCATCAGCGAAGCGGCAAACGAGATCTGGGTACTTACCGCCTTGCATCATGGGATATGGGGCTGCCTCGAGCTGGTAAAAGTGACTCTCGAGCTTAGCAAGTGCCGAGTCGGAGCCAAGGATCGGCTCCGAACCCATCAAGCAAGAATGAAGGCGAGATTGACAACTTAACATGAAGGCTGTTTTCCAGGTCAAGAATTTCAATTCACAGGTATCTGCAGGCTCGAAAGGTGGTGAAGTGAGGGCTTGTAGAACAAAATTGAGATCCCAGAACATGATAGGTTCGGAGACCGGAGGATGGAGTAACAGAGTACCCTTCAGGAAAACCTTGCACAGTCTATGAGCCATGAGACTAGGCTCATTAGCCACATGGAAATTAGAGATCGCTGCCAATTGAACTTTGATGGTAGCTGATGCGGAACCCTGATGCAAAAGCATAGACAAAAACTCCAAGACCGAAGCAATTGGAGCTGTGTAAGGGTCAATTCCTTGGGTATGCGCCCAAATAGAAAACCTCTTCCATTTACTAGAATAAATCTTCCTAGTAGATGGTTTGTGAGAGGAAGACAAAATGTGAACCACTGCTGGTGAAAATTTATGAAGCCTAACTAACGACGGAAGTGGAGCAGCCAGGCTGTCAACCAGAGGGTCATCAGAGAGGGGCGGAACTGTCTCGACATGTGTGTCTGTGCATGTGTAAATCTGGTTGAGGGTCCAGAATCCAAGGAGTGTCCACAATGTATGGTTGAAGAAAGGGGAACCAGATCTGATGAGGCCAGTGTGGAGCAATCAGAATCATTCTGCTTCCCAAGGATTGCACTTTCTGAATCACCTTTGATAGCAAGTAAATGGAGGGAAAGCATAAAGCAGACCGGAGGGCAAATCGTGAACTAGAGCATCCCTGGGTGACTCCCCCTTACCTGTGGGGGGATCAGCGTGAAGTAGCTGCTGCATTTGGCATTGAGGGGGCTGGCAAAAAGGTCGCAGCAAGGCTGATCCCATCTGCTGAAGATTCGTTCTGCAACTAAACGATTCAGGGACCACTCGTAAGGCATCAGAATGGCTCTGCTTAGCCTGTCCGCAATAACGTTGGACTTCCCCGGAATGTGCATTGCCACCAGAAACCTTTGGGAAGTTACTGCCCATTGCCACACTCGCATGGCCTCTCTGCACAGGGGGTAAGACCTGGTTCCCCCTTGCTTGTTTAGATACCACACTACTGACATGTTGTCCGAGTGTATTGCAATTGTCCCTAGAGGTAGAAAGCTCTGCAGTGCCTGCAACACTGCTCTCATCTCTAGGACATTGATGTGCAGATGTATCTTGTGATCCTGCCACATGCCTTGGACTGTCCTGCCAAGATAATGCCCCCCCCACCCCATCTGGGAGGCATCCGTGGTCATTGTGGCAACTGGGATGGGTGAAACGAAGGGCCTTCCCTCGTCCAAACTGTTGGTGCAAAGCCACCAACTGAGATCTTGTTTGCACCTGTCCCTGAGCAAAATGGGGTGGAAAAGAGGAAATTTTTGGAAAGACCATTAAACAAAGAGGAGCCATTGACGAAGTCTTATGTGCAATCTTGCTAGAGGGGCCAACATAATCGTTGCTGCCATGGTCCCCAGGAGTTGGAAAACCCATCTTGCCTTTGCTTTCCTCAAGGGTATCAGGATGTGAATTTGTTGTTGTAGGGCTCTGATCCTTTCCTGTGGTAAAAATGCTCGCATTTGAATGGTGTCTAATTCTGTGCCTATAAAGGTGACACGCTGCGAGGGCAACAAAGCATATTTTTCCCAATTTAGCGTTATGCCCAATTGTTGACATAAAGTGATGGTAGCGTCCGTAGTTTGGACTAGTTGATGCCTGGTGGGGGCGGTAAGGAGACAGTCGTCCAGATACGGAAACACTTGGAATCCCTGACATCTCAAGTGAGCAGTCACCACTACCATACACTTGGTGAACACCCTGGGGGCTATGGTGAGACCAAAGGGTAGGGCTCGAAACTAGAAATGACTGGCTCCCAGCCGGAAGCGTAGAGGACTCCTGGATGCCCTGTCCATTTTGATATGGTAGTAAGCATCCTTGAGGTCAATGGAGCACATCCATATCTCCTCTCCCAACAATGGGAGAATCGATTGTAGTGTCACCATATGGAACTTGGACTTCTGTACACAGTTGTTCAGTTGGCTGAGCTCTAATACGGGTCTCAGGTCCCCTGTTCTTTTCTGCACCAAAAAGAATCTTGAGTAAGTCCCTAATCTGATTTGGTCTGAGGGGACACGCTGGATGGCTCCTTTTCTTAGCAGCTTTGAAACCTCTGAGGCTACTTGATCCCTTTGACTGGGTGAAATGTCCGGGATTTTTCTGATTGAAGGGGGATCTGATGTGAACGGGATGAGATAACCTCCGGAAATTATTTGTAATACCCATCAGTCCTGGGTGATGCTTTCCCAGGCTGCCGGATATAATGAAAGTCGACCCCCGACTGGCTCCAGATAAGCACAGTCAGGCACTCCCTCAGGAACGAGAGTAGGGGGAGCGACGAAAGGAATCGCGGTCTCCTGAATTGCGGGGGCTCCCTCTGCCTATAGGGCGGTGTCTTCCTGAATAACTTCCCCCTCCTCTGCCTCTGGAGGGGGACTCACCATGTGCGGCAGGGAAAAACCTCTGTGATTTCTTGAACCACATCTTCCCACCTCGCTGGGCCTTGGTGTAAGGCCTAGAAGGGAGGGAAAAATGGACCCCTATGGCAGACAGGGTCTTTCCCTCTTGCTCGCACCTGGTGAGGGTGTCTTTCACTTTGGTTCCGAACAAGGAAGAACCATTGAAGGGGGCGTCTGTGAAGGAAGACTTGAAGGCCTCCGCGAAATGACACAGGTGCAGCCAGGCTTCCCGTCTAAGGGCGACCCCTGAGCTAGCTGCCCTACTCGCTCGCTCGGCTGCATACGAAATGAGCCGCATGGAGGAGTTGACAATGGAATTGAGGGTAGACACCTGGGCGTTAACCGTCTGAGCCACCGCCTCAATAACACTACCCGCAAGAGTATCTCCTAACTCCTTGAGGAGATCTCTCTGGAGCCGAGTGAAATGAGATATATAGTTCAGTGACTGTACGGTAAAGGTCGCTGACAAGAGGGAACGCTTCTCGTACCGGTCCATAGTCCTAGACTCCTTGTTAGGAGGATGGACCGAGGAAGAGGTCTCTGCTACCTCCTTCTGAGTGGCTGCCGCCACCACAATGGCATCTACAGGGACTCCTTTGGACAGAAATTCCTTACCCTGGGGAGAGTAGAGAAACTTGTTGGGACGCCTGGGTACAGGCTCCACAGAGTCAGGGTTTTCCCACACCCTCCAACAGATCAAATCTAGGAGCTCGTTGAAGGGTGGAGACACCCAAAAGGCAGAAGGCTGAGCACCAATGGCCTTAAGGAATACAGACTCCTCCTCGGAAGGGGCTTTGGACGGCCAGTCACCTCTTTGTTTCAGTATCTTCAAGATATTGGAGAAGAAAACATCATCAGAAGATGACTTGGGGGACCCCTCCGATTCCTCGAGGTCAGTATCAGAAGTGAGGGACTCGTCCTGGGAGTCTATGTGCTTCCTCTTACACGTTTTCTTTCGAGGGGGCTCCTCAGGCACGAACTCTGAAGGGCCCTCAGAAAGTTGAGGACCACTCGTGGGGGTATCCCTAGGGCCTGGTGCTCTGCTGTCCATGGATAGGTGGTAATCAGAGGCTCTCACTGGAGTGGTGGGGGACAGAGTGACCGATCCGCCTGATGCAGCCGACGATCTGGCCAGTGCAGTCCACATGGCCTCAAAGGCAGCCCCCCCCCCCGAGTCCGAGGACCAGCCAACCTCCGAGACCATGACAGGAGTCAGAATCTCCCGAGCCGAGGCACCGAGTGGGAGACTCAGAACCGAAACATGTCCTGATATGTCCCCCTCAGGCCCGACTGAAGAATCCTGAGTCCCGAACCCCGAGGACAGAGCCAACGGGGTCAGAGCCGATGTCGATACGGATGGAGCCGGAGAGCCCATCGGAACCAGCCTAGGAACATCACATGGCGTGGAACACTCCAGCTCCGAAGACAGAGATGCACTCGGAGGAGGAATGATCGAAGAAGAAGTCGGGACGGGCTCCGGAGCTGACTGGGCTGGAGCCGAAAACAATTTAGCCAAAACCGGCGACTGGAGGAGCCTCTGGACCACCCTATCAACATCCATATCCAAAAGGGTCCTGGAGGATTTGGAGGACAGGGAGGGAGATTGAGATCTCCTCTCAGGAGAGACTGGTTTGAGACTGGGCGATCGGCTCTGAAGAGGTTCCAAAATAATTGGAGCCGACGCCAATTCCATCAACACAGATACCTCCTGTGGCCCCGAGGACAGTGGAGCAGAGGAAGTCGATGCAATTTTTAAAACTTTCTCTGGAGACTCCGATGAAGCTGACAGAGCCAGAGATCTTTTCTTAGACTTGGATGACTTAGCTTTACCACTAGGAGAAGAATCCAAATCCTCTTCGAAAGAGGTTTTCAACAGTCCCTTTAGGATCAGCTTATTCTTTCTCTCTTGGAGCATTCTGGGACTGAAAGCATGACAAAAACTGCAGGACTCCTGCAGATGAATGGCTCCCAAGCAATAGACACAAACAGAATGTCCATCGGTGATTGACATTTTATACCCGCATTTAGAGCACTTTTTGAAACCCGAAGGTTTGTGCTCTTTGGACTCCTTAGACATTTTAACAACAAACGCCACTACTTAAAGCAGAAAACAACTGCCTAGTCCGAGGGAACAGTTAGCGGGATACTCACAAGAACAAACACACTAGAAATTTCAACAACAAAAATACAATAGCTATGAAAATAGCTTTTGGTTTATGAGGAAAAAAATTTTTCTCAATACAAGAAAAAGGTACTAAGCCACAGCCAAAGTGAGACCACGTCCGAGCTACACGAGCGGCAAACGAGATCTGGGAATGTGGAGCAGTGCACCATGGGATACCTGCTTAGCCCAGCTAATAAGAGACTTCGAGCAAGAAAAGTTGACTGAGTCGGAGCCGATATTCGGCTCCGAACCCACGGGTAAGAATGTAGGAGAGATAGGACTATATAACATCATATATTATACCTCTACATAAGGGTGGTAATTCTTATGATTTCTCAAACTACCGTTCAGTAGCCATACTTCCTCCCTTATCTAAGTTTCTTGAGAAGTGTATTCACTCACAAGTTATGCAATTCCTGAACACACATAAGCTCCTCTCCACCAGTCAACACGGCTTACGCCAACACCACAGCACAACTACTGCTCTTCTCTCTTTTACTAATCAGGTTAACCAGCATAGAAACAATAATAATTATGTATCTGCTATTTTTTTAGATCGCTCCAAAGCTTTTGACATGGTCTCACACACAAAACTATTAGATGCTCTAATCTCCCTATCCTTTGCCCCTTTTGCCATCTCCTGGTTCAAAAACTATCTCTCAGACAGACAGCAATCTGTCCAATGGCAAGGTGAACTATCTCCTCTATTTCCAACTACCATAGGTGTACCACAAGGCTCAATCCTGGGCCTACTACTTTTTTCTATCTTCACAATCTACATACTGCCACCCAGAAGGCCACACTTATACAGTATGCAGATGACTCAACACTTATCTGCTCACCCCCATCTCTGACCACCCTACAGCCGCTGACCCAAGAATCCTTTACCTCTGTTGAAAGCTGGATCACTGACATCCAACTTATTCTAAACCCCAACAAGATTCCTGTTCACCCCCAATAAATCTAAATCTACTCCCCTAACTTTCTCTATCACCTCTAGTGAAATGGTACTGTTATCTCTCCTACGGCCCATAATAAGCTCCTTGGGATAGAAATAGACAAAAAATCTTTTCTTTGATGTCCATATTACTCAGACCATCCAAAAATTCCAAAAAAAATGTGAACTCTTTATAGACACAAGAATTTTCTCACAGACAAAGCACGGATCACCTTAGCTCAAACTCACCTACCGTCCACCCTTATGTATGCAGCACCAATCCTGACCTACATTAGAAAAACTGACCTTAACAAAATTGAGTCATGTTATAACAAAGTAGCCAAATTTGCTAACAACTCTACTTTCAGAACCCATCACTGCCAGGCACTTAGGGATATTCAATGGCTAGAATTTCCTCAACTACTCACCTACAAACAGCTAGTCAGTGCCTTCAACATCCTGAAGTACCCTGACAAAACTCCAGCTCTACAACTACTTTCCTACTATTCTACTAATCGTCCACTTCGTTCTACCAATAAATCTCTCCTCTGTATAACTAGTGCCAACAATACTGCAGGGGAAAGCTCTATACTCTCATACCATAGCTAAAAACTGGAATGACCTCCCCTCTTCTATAACTTCTTCCTCTACTATCACACAATTCAAAAAAATCACTCAAATCACACCTCAGGAAATCCTGGATTTGCCCATGTATAACATAAAGATGACTGTATTTCTTATTCCGCTTTGCCTCCTTCCTAATCTTCCTACTGTTGAAATAACACAAGATTACAAGGTCTAGACTTGTCGACTTGTAATTATTTCATAGTTTATTGGGACAGTTTAAGCTCACCATTGTTATTATGCATGTCTCTGTGCTATCATTGTCTGTCTATTTCTGTTACTTAATCTAATTGTGGAGTTTTTCTCCCCAGGCCTCCACTGAAAATGGACCTGGTCCAGTTGGATTATCCCGGTTAACAAATGTAAAATAAAAAATAAAATAACTAAATAATCTGCCCTTGAATAAACCAAACTGGGCTGTTTCCAATGTCTGTAGGTTTCCTATGTCATTGTTTATCATTTCCATGATGATTCTTTACATGTATTTACATGAGACTAGTCAAACTTATGGGTCTGTAGTTGCCCAGGTCTGTAGTCCACCCCCCCTCCCCCCACTTGTACAGAGGAATACCATCTGCAGTTCTCAATTTGCTTTGCACAAAGCCGGTCTACAGGCTACACTTAAAAAAAATTCTAGTGGGCCTGATAGATCATGTTAAATGCTAATTAGAAGGTGTCCTGGGATATTATCAGGGCCCATCAATGTTGTATTCCTGGCCTTAGCGCATTGAGGACCTGTTCCTAGTGATAGTTGGGGAAGTTGTGGTTGAGGGTATTTCCTGAGGGGTGATGGGGGAGGGTAAAATTGGAGCTAATTATGTTGTCCAGCAGATTTGTTATATCTTCCAGCTTCGTATAGGTAGCTCTATTTACAATTAGACACATTGTTTATTGACTTTTATGTTGTGGACTTAGCTAAAGAATGGCTTGTGATTTTCCTTTGCCTGGGAGGGTATTTTTAGCTCAAATTTGGCTTTGGTAGACTTGATTAGCATCCTGGGTTGCTTGTTTGGATTGATGAGGGAGTTTCTACCTTCCTGGGCACTGCACCTCCTAATTTCTCCTATGTTTTTTTCCTTTTGTTATACATCCTCCTGATGTTGGGATCACACCAGGGTAGTTTGTTTTTTGAGGTTCTCCAATGCTTATTTTGGGTAGATACATCTGTCTGTATGCAGCTATTTACAAGATTTTACAGGATTTTCTGTGAAAATTTCTGCTTAGGCAGCAGTGTTCTCAAAGTTTGAGGGGCTTGGAAGTTTGATTTTCTGTCACTAAATAGTAAGAAGTTAGTCTTAGAATAATTTGGAAACGTTCCAGGGTAAGCCGGGGTCCTGGATTTAATTTTTATTTCAGAAGAGACAGCTTTATGGTCTGTCCTGACTCATGAGAACATTACACTTGGGTGAAGGAGAGTGCAACATTTTCACATTTGTGAGGACCAGGTCAAGGATGTTAGGGCTCCTAGTGAGCATATGGATCAGCTGGTCCAGGATGTTTGTGCTCTGTGCCTGCATGTTTGAGGTTGTGTATGGCCTCCAGATTATACTGTGGTAGTTACATTCACCCACGAATATGATATTGGGTTGCATGGGAAGTCTCCACTATGTTTAGGCATGTGGTATGAGCTTCAAGGCTCATACAGGGAGAGCTACAGCTTGCAAAGATATGGCATGGGACTTTGCTGATGGTACATTGGATGTAGAGAAGTTCAAGCATGTCTTACTGTTTGTCCAGCCTTGAGGTGTGTTTTGTATTTGATGTAAATTTAGACTCCTCCACCTTTAGTCCATTCCTATACAGTAGATGGTTTAAATCCATGGAAGGCATTATTGCCTTGTACTGCTTGAGATTTCCCCATGGCCTTAACTCATGTCTCTGTAACTGCACAGATGTCTATGTTCTCCAGGATGTGGAGAGCTTTTAAGGAGTAGAGTAGCCTATTTAGACTCCTGACATTTAGCAGTAACACTTTTAGATTATCCTGCATACATTTAGCTATGTTGGAAGGTTTATCAGGGTGACACTGACTGAAATAAGCACTATGGGGTGGACAAGGTTTTAACTAATATTCAAAAGCCTACAGAGAAGAGATGCAGACCAGCAACCTTAAGGTGTTACTGCTCAATGCTTGAAGCCTAAACAAGAAACTCCACACTCTACAAGCTCTCTTCATTCTGGAGAATGTAGATATCTGTGCTGTCACTGAGACATGGTTTAAAGCTGCAGAATGTAGTCTGGCTGTTGAAGGCTATAGTGCCTTCCACACATTTAGACCAACAGCAGCACAGACAGGAGCTAAAGGTGGAGGTGTCTCAATCTACATTAGTAAGTAATACAACTCCAGGTTGGTAAAACAGGATGATGCTCAGGGGTTCATCCACATTCATGTCTCCATAAACAAGGTTCCTTACCATGTGCTTGCCAATTACAGGTTGCCCTATATGACCCATAAAGCTCATAACTCTTACCTAGGTTCATAGGTTGATACTAGGCTATCGGTCCTAGGGCCTATACAAGCCTAGCTATAACATTTCCCCGGCTATTTTTTCCCAGGAATTGTCCTTCCCTGTCTACCAGGGTAACTGATGTGATCCCCGGGGTAAATTTCCTATCTCCCATCCAGTCGTCAAGGTTCCTTTTGAAGAGGGTCAAAGAGGCGATCTGCTTGACACGTATAGGCAGTCTATTCCAGAGAATGGGGCTGGACTCTAGACATACTAGAGATGTTTACCAACCAACCAATTACACTATTCACTGGAGAATTTAACTACCCCCTCTATAGATTGGGAATCATTCAATGCTTGTAACTCACAGGCAAAATTTTTCCTGAACTTTATCAACAGAAATACCCTAGACCGCAGAGTGCGCATTCCAACCACAGAATC
The DNA here is from genome assembly GCF_019279795.1 of Protopterus annectens. NCBI lineage: Eukaryota > Metazoa > Chordata > Ceratodontiformes > Protopteridae > Protopterus > Protopterus annectens. The sequence continues at coordinate 1,370,836,202 of NC_056745.1, read as the reverse complement.
AAACACATTGGACCTTGTACTCACATTTATGGGAGAGTATTGTGCATACCCCTCCCCATGTCACATCATCATCGGTGAGGTCGGACCACAAAGCTGTCTCCTTTGAAATAAAAATCAACCCAAAAAACCCAACCAAACCTGGAACACTTAGAAACTATTCTAAAGCAAACTACATCTTGTTAAGCAACAATTTGTCAAAATTCATGTCTCCCCAAACCCTGGGAACAAAGATACCTATTCAGACTTATTTACAGAAACTGTGTAGAAACATGTAAGTGGATGCATTGAGGCTGCTGTACCTACCAGAAGTAAGCCCAGATCTAATATTAAAAAAAAAAAACACTGGTGGAAGCCTTACCTCAACAGGCTGTATAAAAAAAGAAAAAAGTCAGGGCCAAATTCAGAAAGAGCAACTGTCATAGAGACAAGAGCTCTCTGATTCAACTAAACAAGAAACTAAGAGGTCTAACAAAGTCCAACAAGGCCAATTATGAGGTCAAGATAGCCTCCCAGGCTCATGACAATCACAAGGCCTTCTTCAGCTATACCAAGAACCTTAAAGGTGACACTCAGCAGTGAGCAGAACTGGTGGTAAATGACACAACCTTCATGGACCAGGCTGACAAAGCAAATCTATTGGCTGACAAATTTAGTTCTAACTTAACCCCACCCCCACCCCCACTATCCACTATGAAATCCCTGCTAGTATATCGCCCCAAGAATCAACAAGGAGTAGATCCTGGTGGCGCTCGCTAAGGCCAAAATCATTGCTTCATTAGGCCTTGACACTATTCCCAGTTACCTCCTAAATAGCCTAAAACAAGACCTAGCAGGACCACATGGAGCATTCTTCAACTACAGCCTCAAAACAGGTCATGTGCAAGGTGAATGGTAAGCCACAACAGTCATCCATCTTCATAAGGGTGAACCATCAAATGATCCCAGGAACTACAGACCTATCACTCTGACAAATCTGATATGCTAAGCCATGGAGCAAAATATCACAGAAATGATCAACAAGGACAATGGCAACCCACAGGCAGTGGGCCTATCCAAGTTTGGCTTTATTAAGGGAAGGTCTTGTAGACTTCTTTGAGAGGGTCACCAAGGGAATGGATGAGAGGGGAAGATGGTACATACCGCCTATCTTGACCTGGCTAGTGCATTTTGATACAATAACCCACTCAGGTATTGTTGACAAACTCTCAGAACTAGGCATAAATCTCTACATAACTCACTGGATCTCTGGCTGGCTCATTGATAGGACCCATGAAGTCAGGATTGGTGAGACCACTTCCACCAGGATACCAGTCACCAGTGGAGTACTCTAGGGCTCCATATTCGGCTTGTTCCTGTTTGGAATATACTTCTCGGAAATAAAGGCTATTGTCAAAGGCCTCTGACTTACCAAGTTTGCAGATGACTATAAATTAGGAGCTATCATAGAGTCTCCCATGACAGCAACATCCTGCAAGAGGGTCTAACACAAACAAATGACTGGTGTCAAAGCCACCGATTAAAACTCAACATGAAGAAATGCATTATAGTGCCCTTTGGGAAATCATCCACCCAAGCTAATTACTCCATCAATAAAACAGCCCCAAGAGTTGACCCAATAGTTAGGAATCTGGGAACATATGTAGACAGTAATCTGGTCTTCAACCAACAAATAGCCAAGATGGTAAGAAAGTAATTCTAAGTCACCCAACTCATAAGCAAGGGTATGGCATCCAGGTCCAAGGAAGTTATAGTATCACTCTTCTCAGCCCTTATCAGATCCATCGAGTATAATGTCCTCTTTGGCATCTACCTAATCAGGCATTTGCAACAGCTGGAACTCCAAGTTTCCTCAGCAGGAGAATTCAGGGTATGAATACCCCTGTTCTACATAGATCGCTTTAAGGCCCTATTTCACTACTCTGTCTCCGACAGATTACTGACAGGTGATCTATGCCTAGCATGTAAGGAATTCACAGATCCAGCTCTGATGGATTTCATAAATATTTGCAAAACAAACAGCACCAGAAACACTAGATCCAAGGACCTGAACTTTTGCCTGCAACATAAATAGAACATGCTGGAGAGACTAATGTGTGTCTCAAAGGATCCCCGTGATATGGAATAAGCTCCCCATCTCCGTGAAGCAGAGTTCATCCCTGACCCTATCCAAAAGTAACCCAGATCTTTTCTTGGGAAATCGCACATTAACCCCCAGTCTGGCTCCCACATCTCTGAAAAACAGAGGTCAACAGTAAATAAATCAATCCCCAAACTAATACACACACACACACACACACACACACACACACACACACACACACACACACACACACAGACGCACAAAACCCTTAGCTACCTCTTTACTAACATACCCCACCATATAAGCATCCAAGGAACTCTGGGACAAATCCGCTTTGGGTTGCATAGCTTGTAAAGACCCTGGTGGTTGTTAGCCTAGTATAAACCTGTGAATCATCCTTGGCAAAACAGCATGGCCTGTAAACAATATTCTCAAAGGCAGACAAATACTGTACCCCCTTTGAATAACACCAGAAACTTAGCCAATTATTACAGTCAATTATCTTCTGTTTATATTGTGGCACCATTCTTGATGAAAGTAGAATGCTGTTCAATACCAGGCTCAACTAGGTTGAGACACATAGTCCAAGAACTCCATCATGTCTTTCTTCATATAGTTCTAGGAGGTATGTGTCCGACTGTTTACACCTACATGGACCTGACTGAGTCATATTTGTACATATGGTTCAATGTCCTGTATGTCTGCATGATCTGAAAGGACCTTGGCACTTGATAAGTAGTTGACTATAACTCTTTCCTTTCTCATCCTAGTAAGTAAGACATCTGAGTATCTCACAATGGAATTTCCTGTGCTCAAAATATTGGGTTGTGTGGTAGTAGGTCTTACACGCTTAGAAGTTGAGACACCTTGTGATATAGCTGTACATGTTATGGTGGGTGCTATTTTTGTAGATTGCTTATGAGTTTGCTGTTTGTAAGTGTAGCATCTGGGAGGTCTTTGGTGTACAGCTGACCCCACTGCTAACATTTTTATGAACCAGAAATGGTTACCAGCATAGCGTGGCAGAACACTTTTTAGCATTCCACTATGCTAAGCAATGTTTTATTCAAAAAATAAGTTTTATGGATCAATAAGACTAGTGAAGATAGTTAGAAACTGTGGGGAATAGTCATTTGAATTATCACCAGTTTGTATACAGTGGATATAAAAAGTTTACACACCCCCTGTTAAAATGTCAGGTTTTTATGTTATAAAAAAATGAGACCACAATAAATAATTTCAAAACTTTTCCCACCTTTAATGTGACGTATAACCTGTACAATTCAATTGAAAAACAAACAAATCTTTTAGGGGAAAAAATATAAAAAATAAAAAAATGTACAATACACTGGTTGCATAAGTGTGCACACCCTTAAACTAATACTTTGTTGTGTGGGCACACCCTTAAACTAATACTTTGTTGAAGCACCTTTTGATTTAATTATAGCATTCAGTCTTCTTGGGTTGGAGTCTGTCAGCATGGCACATCTTGACTTGGCAATATTTGCTCACTCTTCCTTGCAAAAGCGCTCCAAATCTGTCAAATTTTGGAAAGTTGCTAGAATAAAATGCTGTGTTACCACCATGCATGTCTTGAACCCAGAACCATATGCACTGCAGTCAGTGCAACATACCACTATGCTAAATCAGCAGTTTGAAAAATAGGAAGATTGAAACTTAATGGCTATCATTTAGATAGCTCTCAACCTCTTAGCACAAAAAAACCTGGACAAAAAGCCAATAATGAGGGAATACAAATTTAGTTCTCACTTCACACCTTAGTACAAAAAACATGGACAAACAACAAAAACAATAATGGGGGAATACAACTTCAGTTCTCACTTCTCACCACATCTGGGGAATACAACTTCAGTTCTCACTTCTCACCATAGCTCACAACTGTTAAAAAAAAAAATCTGAACAAAGTTCAGAAATGGTGTTGGTGGTTAGGGACTTTAGGCTCTTTTTACCATGAAGCAAAGGTGCACGTTTTGAGCCTAAACACCTGTAGCTAGCAGGTGTATTACGTGGGGGGCATTTTCACACACACGCACACACACACACACACTCCTTACGGTACTTTACCTGATAATCCATTCATGCTGTTCACCCGATTGCCTTCACAACAATGATCATCCATTCACGATTGCCTTGCCCCTCCACTACAACCAACAATGATTATCCATGCGGCTGCCTCCACCATAATCCAATACATTCAAGCTATCACTGCTATGCACATTTCCCGCTCGCAGCCAGCCAGCCGGACATGACATTGACGTTATGTAAGCTCAATTCCGAATGGCTGGTATGCAGCCATGTGCTGGATCTGCTGCAATCGCAATTGCACATTTCCCACTCGCAGCCAGCCAGCCGGACATGATGTTGACGTGATGTAAGCTCAATTCCGACTGGCTGGTATGTAGCCATGTGCTGGATCTGCTGCAATTGCTCTATGGTTCTGGCGCCCAGCATCCTTAAAAAAAATGTAACTTAAAGGAGTCAGCATCCTTAAAGGAGAACACTGTTTTAAAAATACTTAAAGAAGCCAACACTGTTTAAAAAACAAAAATATGTATTTTTTTAATTAAAAAAGCTACCCCCTCTTCTAAAGAATTTGTACTGAAATTAGTACAGTGTGTATGCCTCCCGACATCTCTGATTTACATTTATATAAAAGTGATAAGACCACATTAACAAGTTCACATTTACAAACATTACACATTAGATTGTTATAAATCATATAAGCAAAGCACCTTTACATACATTGTTCAATTCCTGCCTTCTCTTATACCTTGTTCCTCCCCCACACATTTTTCTTAATGCATTGTTCCCACAATTTAAATTTTTTTCTATTTAATTTACTTCTACCCTTTTCTAAGGATCCAATTTTCTGTTCTTTTATCTTAGAATACTCACTACTTCAAGTATAGTTGATGTAGATTTTGATTTTGATTTCCATGTTCTAGTAATTGCTTTTTTGGCAGCCAAAAGAATTCTTACAATGTCTAGGCAATTCAGATCTTGTACCCCAGCAAAAAAAAAAAAAAAAAAAAAAAAAAACTTTATTAACACTCATTTGCTCACCCAGTATTCATAACAGAGAACTCTGCAGGGGATTTTTAAAGTCTGCCAACTCATTACACTCCTAATTCTTCCCCATTACTCTAACTTTGCTATACCTAATGAAAAAAATCTTTGGAGTCTGCTTGGAGTATAAAAATATTGATGCAAAAACCTCCAGGCAAAAATACTAAAGCTTCTAAATTATGCTGCATATTTGGAAGCAGACACAAGTCCACCCACTGTTTCTTTGTGAATTGCTTGTTTAATCTCTCTTACCAATGTTTTCTGTGCTTGTTCTACTGGGAGGATCAACTTATCCGACTTGATCTTGCCCTCTTCCCCTCCCAAATAAAATCATTCAACTCTTTATTAATTTATATCCAAATCTTTCCTCTAGTTGATAAAAATATGCCTTACCTGTGTATAAAACTAAAGGGACTAAAACATTTGTACTGCTTGTTTCTTGTAACCAATAACTATAGGCAACAGCTTCCAGTTTCTCAGTTTTTGTATTATCTTGTGTTTAGTCTCTTCCCAAATATCCTTAGCTGCCATAACAGATCATTTTTAATCCACACTCCTAACTAAATACTTCATTTTATCAAATCCCCATAAATATGGGCATTGCTGAGCTAACCTATATATGGGTACATAGTTTATATTTATAGCCTTAGTTTTATCTTCATTAATTTTAAATCCTGAAAACAAAATAGAACTTCCTCAGAATATTCCACAACACTAAGATGTCCTTTTCTGGTTCCATCAGATACAGAATAATATAATCTGCAAATAAAGCCAACTTTTCTTGAACACCATGCCTATTATATCCTTGAATTTCTGAATCCCTTATTTTCCTTGCCAGTGGTTCTAAATATAACACAAATAACAAAGGGAAAGGGAACACCCCCTTGCCTGGTTCCTCTCTTCAGACACAACTTATCAGAGAGGAACCCTCCTACTTTGATTTTTGCCTCTGATCCCTCGTATATGTCTAACTAACCTTATTACTGTTTCAGAAAATGCAAACACTTCCACTGCCCTACTCATAAAACCCCAGCTTTCTCTATTGAAAACTTTCCCTGCATCAAAATCCACCAATGACAGCAGTATTCTCTTACATTCTGCTTCCCTCTGGAATATCATTGTTCTATTAATATTGTCAAATGTCTGCCTCCCCTCCACAAAACCATATCTATCCATAATCTATCAATTCTAGCATACTTTTTGCAATTATAGATATAAACACTTTATAATCATGCTTTAAAATTGAAATAGACCTATATGAAGCTGGATCACATAGGTCTTTATTGTCTTTAGGTATTATAGCTACCACAGCTTTTTTTTCCATGATGTTGGTGCCTCCTCTATTTTTAAAATACTGTTAAACAAAACCTTGCAAATCTTTACCACTTTCTTCCCTCCTAGCTTTCAAACTTTCACCGGAATACCTACTACTCCCGGAGACTTTCCTGCAGATTGGTTATACATCACCAGTATTATCTTATCTCCTAACTGTTAGTTGTTGAGCCTCATCTACCTATAACCTTGGCATATTTAAGTCTTCCGTAAATATTTCAATTTGTGCTTTTTCTTGATTTCCCCAGTTGTCTGCTTAATACAAATTTTCATAAAATTTCTGAAGTATTTCCACTACCTTTACATGATCTACGCTTATATTTCTTGACATAGGTTCCCTAAGTTTGGCAACAACCCCTTCTAGTTTCTGTTACCAAAATCATTGTGCCAAATGTCTTTGTGCTCTGGAGTTATTATAAAAAAAAAACAGTTGCTTAAAAGCAGTCTTTCTAAATGCATGCATATTATCCAGATACTTGTTTTTTTATTTTCTCTTTAGAACTCTGCATTTGTACCTCTTCTTTTTCTGTGAGATTCCTCTTATTTTGCAGTACTTTAACCTCTGTCAGTTCCGCTAAATAATTTGTATTACTTCTTAACCAGATCTCTCTTTCTTTTATCCTACCCTATTTTTAAACTCCATTTTCATTTTATCCCACTCTTCCCTAATACCTCATGGATAATTTCTACTATTCATTCCTTAAATTCCTCTCATTTTAACAGGTAGGAGGGGGAAAACCTGTGCCTCATCTTTACTTCATTACCCTGCATTATCATCTTAGCAATTATCGAAGAACTACATGAAATATTTATTGGATGTACATCAAAATTCTCAATTAAATGCAAATGTTCCTGAGAAACATAATTTCTGTCTAGTCTTGCCCAGTTATTGTACCTTAGGGGATAATGAGTAAATTCTCTCTCAGCTCCTATTACTGAATTCACATCTTTCATACCAAATATTTTTATAAATTTCTTCAGCAATCTCCCCTCTTTTGTTATATTTTCCTTTCCAGACCCCCCAGATACATCCTCATTCCAATTCCAGTCCCTACCTATAAGTAATATTCCCAGTTGAAAGGTGATTATATCTCCCCAAATTTTTAAGCTCCGTAATAAAAGTTTTAGGTGGAATATAAATATATATATCGGTGAAATCCTAATTCCTTACCAGTAGACCCTTACTACCATAAATCTGCCATTATTACCTTTTTGACCTCCTCAATCATTACTGGAGCTCCTCTAGAAATTAATGTAAGTATTCCTCTTTTACTCCTAATATTCCACAGAATATCCAGTATGAAATCCTGTCTTTATGAAATTCACATGCTCAGTTCTTTCCAAGTATGTCTCCTGTAGCATTGCTACTTGCACTTTGCATTTTTTAATATAATTCCTTTTTGCCTATACCTGTTAGACCATTTATATTCCAAGATAATATGGAAAGTGTTACCATTATGGTAAAAAGTCATTATTCCCACGTATTATATATGGCAGCTTTTATAAATGTCTGTTTCCAGCTTTTGTGATTTATCAATGTTTGGCAGAATAATCCTTTGCACATCTGTTTTTTATCAACATTGGAACATATGTTACATTTTACAAGTATTTCTGCTTTAATAAAAACCCTCAAACAAGAAACCAAACACTCCCTGAATATTCCTATAACCTGTTAACTTAATACAAACACACATAATTATGTATATCTTCAAATAATGCAGTTTAACTCTCTTAATTGTATCAAATAGACAGCTGCTAACATAGGCCATAATTATCCTGAAATTGAGGTTATCCATGCTAGGACGCATGCTATTACCTGTGCTTCTACTTACACCACTTTGTGTTTGTTCTTCTTTTTATCTTTACCCCCCCCCCCCCAAGATGTAAAAACAACTTGCATGCTTCCCGAAATCATTAGCTTTTAGGCTTGAAGAAACCAGTATTCTACCTTTTAATGGCCTAATATCAACTAGTCTTCACAGAAACATAACAGAAAAAAGGAAACTGTAGTTCTCTGATGCAGACAGAAAATCAAGATGAAACATTTATTCCTAAAGGAAAGTTTTTTCATTATATTCAGTGTTCTCATATTTACTTGTTTCCTCTTAAAATATGTTATTAGATTAAGCCAAAGATCATAATCTAGACATTCACTTATGCAAAATTAAGAGAAAACATATCAGCTCTACATATATTATGATTTGTGTACTTTTTAACTCCACCCCCACCTCAACAACCCAAGTTTACAGCCTATTAACTTACACATACTGTTTCATTTTTCCTCTGTGTTTTCACTGCAGTGCCTACATCTCTTAATATCAAAAGAAGAAAAAAAATCTGTTTACTTTAGTAACTTTATCATATACAAGAACTAAAAATACTTAACTATAAAATATGCAACTTATATTGTGAAAAGTTTTATAGAAATACTGTTTAAAACAGAAACTGTTTTACTTACAGTTAGCTTTTCCCTTCTTCCTCCCCTTCTCCTTAGAGTCCCTCCAAACCATAATGACATGAAGTGAGGCATATGCTTTTAATTTGCCCAGAAGTTTAACAAAGTCAACAACTGTCCACTCTTTCCACTTATTCCTATATATCCACGTTTCACAAATGCAACTGATACTTTGTAGTCTCACATTTATTCACAAATTTCTATGTTGCTGGTCTTCTTCCTGTTCACTTCCATTTCTCAACTCCAGATTCTGTTTCAATTCCAAGGTATTCTTGATTCTTCTGGTCAACTCCTGTGTTTTTTTCTGTTTTCAAGAATTTTCCTTTGGAACAGTGGAAAATGTTTCAATGGCAAAGTCTCTCCACATGCTTTATTATCAGAAGAATGAAAAGCAGGATCCCCTTCTGCTTGATGGCTCACTTTTTGTTGGACAAATTTTAGCATTTCCTCCTTAGTTTGTTCTGCATAAAAAATGACTCTGATAGTCCAGGAAAAACATTCTGAAGACAGCTGGATGCAGCAGCTTGAATCTCAAACCTGCCTCTCAACATTCCCCAATTATTGGAATAAATCTGTTTCTTTTCTGCCAGGTATACAGTGAATAATCATTTTCTACAAATACTCTACTGTCTCCAACTTTTAATACTTTGCCCTTTTGCCACAATTTTGTTGGATCAACTCTTTCTGCTCATAGGTTTGCATCTTTACTACTGCCTTTCTCATGGCCAGAGTTAGACCATACACACTGTGTGCCCTTTCAGTTAACAGTTTCTGCTCTGGAAAATGAGTCCAGTTGCTTATTTGTGCCTTCATAAAATTAATAGTCTGTTCTTTCTAGTTTCTTTGGTACAGCAGAAAATCTCAATTTTTCTCTTTGTGTTCTGTCTTCTAATTCTACCATTTTTTGAAGCATCTCATCTTGAGCAGTCTCACACTCAGCCAGTGTTTTCTGCATTTTGGCCTCTGATTTTTACAGTTTTATCAGCTCATCTGAATATCTGTTTAAAGCTTTTTCCAATTTCTTCCAGTCTTCTGTTATTTGAGTTTATATACTCCTTCCATGTTTCATTTATTTTAATCAGCTCTGAGTACATCTGACTGGGTCCTTGGCACAACTTTCCCACAATTATACAAAACTTTAAGGTATATTTAGCCACTATAGCCATGTCAAACAACTGTCTCCAAACCTGCCCAACTATATCTAAAGGGTAAGGCTTGGAAGGTAATAGTAGCCTGTCACCTATCTGCTTTTATGGAGATTTCAGATTGTGAATCAGGATAGAAACAGCCAGTGTAATATACACCTCTTCCAAGGCTGCTAACAGAGGAGGTGAATGGGAACATCCATAAGTTGATTCTTGCTCAAAGAGCTAATTTGACTGATATACTTGTTAATTTACATCTTTATATAAGAAAATTAAATCTTAACGATATTACTAATGTTTTTTCTACCACTTCTGCTAGTTGTTGTTGGAAGCAGAAGATCATTTATAAGCCAAGTTTGGATTTTACCTTATCTACTTTCTTGGAGTTCTATGATAGAGATATCAGACATCTTCTGAGTAAAAATAATACAAATAAATGCCTTAACGTGTTCTTTAATGAAACCCAGGCTCTGACAGAATTAAGCAGAAATTATTTTATTCATATTATGAAAGCTGAGAGGGGTAGCAGAACTGTGATTATGGATAATGTTAGCTCTGTAGATAAGATGCTAGTTCATTTGTCGGATTCTAACTACTATTAAATTGTACCCAAGTATTTTATAATTAAACAATTTAACAATATCGATAACTGTTTGTTGGATTTCCTTAATCAAGGCTATATTGATTTTCATATTTATAATTTATGTCTAGGTAAATTTTCCCTCTATTGGTGGAATCTTTGAAATTCCTAAAATACATAACAATTTCACTGATTCCCCACTTCAAAAGTAAAACAGAGTTTATTTCACCTGTTTGGATAAATTACTGAATCCTGCAGTTCAGTAGACATGCTTCTGTCTCAAAGATTCATGGATCTTATTGGATTTACTATTTCAGTATCAGTTTACTGCCTCTGAGAAGTTTTTAGTCACGTTAGCTATAGCATCGTTATACACTAATATTGCCCATGATCTTGGTATAGAATGCATTAGATTTTTCTTAGTAAACATACTTCTTTTGAACCTTTTCATATTAATACTGTTTGCATGTTGTTGGAACTTACATTTCTAAATTTTTTATGTTTCAAAATAGCATCTACCATCAACTGAGTTGCCCCCACTTTTGCTAATTAAGTTTTAAGTTGGTGGGAACTCAAGAAGTTTATTTATATTGATGGTTTTATATGATTTTGCTTTATAGGAGATATATTGATTTATTTTTTTTAGTTGGAATGGTGCCACTGATGACTTGGCTATGTTTCTTAAAGACAGTAATGACAGTTAAGTTTTTTTTTTCACTTTTACTATTGGTAGTAAAGGTACCAAGGCTAACTTTTGGATTTGGAAATTACACTTGATAAAGATAAAAAAATATATTTTGCAGTAATATTTATAGGAAACTAACCTTAGTTAACAGTTATCAGCTTTAATAGACAACATCCTAGTTTCATGAAATGGAAAATTGTAAAGGGCTAATTTATTAGACTTTGTAGAACTATGAATGATGTTCAAATTATTGCCAATGAATGTGATTTTTTTAAAATCATGATTTATGGAAAGAGGGTATAACAATTCTCATATTGATCAAATTATTTTAGAAATCCCTTCTAATAGATTCTAATAGACATCAGAACATTTCACCAATTCTGAATGTAAGGTTAATGTTGAAGAAGTTCATTTTAAGGGATCTTTTCCATAACCTTTCAGCATTGTTTAGAAACATTATAAACGACAGTGAGAAAGTTACTAGGGGAACAATGAATTAGCTGGTATTTAAGTAAAGTCCCCAGAATTTTGCCATAAAAGAACAAAACATAAAAAATAAATTTTTTGAGATAGGTGGTGTCATGAAATGAGATTCTGCCAGCCCAACTATCTGGAATTTTGTAAATAATTATATGTCATTTGTGAATATCAACATGATTTATATAAAAGTGTGACAGAGATACTGCCAGCATAGCTGTCTGGAATGTGGTAAATGGTTATGTGTAATTTTTGAATATCAACATGATTCATATAAGATGTTTGTGCTACAGATGTATTAGATCTGTATGTCATATAAGATGATTTGTACAGACGTGTGCTGAAGAGGTATTTTACAAAGTGCTTTTTAAAACTGAATCCACAGCATGCCCTGCTGGAAGGAAAGAGAAATGTACATATACTATTGTAACTGTTTGAATGTATATATTTTAACAGTGAAAACTGGAACACAAGAGGTTAACTTCAGAAAAATAGCTGAAATTAAATTAAATTATTTTATGGCAGCAAGGAGACACAATATCTAAAACAAGGGAACTTTCTGCATTGCCTTGCAAGTGTTTTATTGTTTTATGACTTCCACAAAGTTCCAATATTTGAGGGAAAAGCCCTTGTGTATGTATTTTCACAGGTAGATGCCAAATGCTACCAGCTCCATCAATGGTTGTTTTTCACCTGGGATACTGTCAGATGACAAGAAATTAAGTCATTCTGCAAGCTACCCCAGCAGTAATATTTGAGATATTAATTTGGGAAGTCTCTTAGTGACAGACAGTATTCTGTATTTGTCTTTGACCTGACAACATCAAGATTCACTCACAACATCTGCCTTGCTTGCTCTGAAGTAGGTGTACTATGATACAGTATAGTTCTTTTAGATATAATCAGAAACACAGCAAAGCTTAGCCTAGATATTTTTATTTATTTATTTGAGACTGTATTTCCTGTGATTTTGAACTCTGACATCACATGATATATATATATATATATATATATATATATATATATATATAGTAGTGTCTCCTTCTTTTATTATTTATTATTAAATATATTTAAACACTTTATTGTGGCTGATCTTTGTGAGACATATTTAAGTTCTGAGGGTACTTGCATATTTATTTGGTGACACTGTGTAGGCCACTCCTAATAGCCTTGCCCTTGGTCAAACTATTATTTGTATTGATAGTAATATTACAAGAGTGGACAGCCTTTGTTAAGGGCCTTAAAGTAGTTGATAAAGAGATGGTTGGTGGCAGTAATAACTACCTTTTAGTCTGGGCAGAAGGGGGCATAGCAAGTAAACCTGTGCCAGCCTTTCCTAGGTGTGTGTGTGTGTGTGTGTGTGTCTGTGTGTCAGCTACTTCGGCAGGGACACAAAGCACTGGTTGGACAGATAGTGTTGGAGGTCTTGGCTTGGCCATTCAGCTGAGCTCTCAACTCTATAGTTGTGCCAGTGGGGAGTCTTATTGGGGATCTGGAGAAAGAGGGAGAAACTAGCCCTAGATTGACTGTGGTTTCTGTGTTCTCTTAAGGAAAATTGCACTTGATGCAGAGAGCTGCATCTGGAAATACTATGTGTGTACCTGTCATCGTCCCAGTGTACTTCCTCCACTGTGGCCAGTGGTGAGGATTGGGGCTCCTTGATTACTGGGACAGAGGTGGGGTGTCACAGGTGGGAATGGCAGATTTAAACCTGATGTTAGTTTTGGTCCCTATGGTACCTATCCATATAATGTCTGTGAAATGTGCAGATTTATTAATTGTGGTGAGAGCATTTATTTGAAACATTCCAGTTATGAAATTTATGGCAACAGAAAATATTATTGCCATTCCTGAAATATGGTGCATTTAGCAACCTTCTGTTCATGTGCGAGCTTCTGTGTTGGTAGAACCACTAAATGTTCTCACAGCAAATATATGAACACTGATTAGCAATTTCTAAATCAGATTTTGCCAATGCATGTGCTAGTCATTCATCAGTCTGTAAAGATTTTAAGAAGTTTGTTTTTTTTGTGTTATAGATGAAGTAATTACTGATTTTATTATGGGTGATATGAATAACTTATTGGAAGTTAAGGAGTTAAAATGACAGTTATTTTTGGCTGCTGATAATTTTCTGGGGCTTAATAGAAGCTTAACTATCATATGTATTTTAAAAAAATCTCTGAATTACAATAATGTGTTTTATTAATTTTTCTATTTATTAGATATTAGCTTATATTCTTATATTTATATAATATACATGCATATTTTGTACATTTTTATGAATCTGATGTGGTGTCATATGTACACACCTGCACACTTTTATACATTACAAATTTACTTCATCCACTGTTTTCTGTATTTTTTGTATAATTGTTCTACTAATTTTCATTGTATAAACATGAAAACTGTCATTACATTTTTTTTTGCAAAGCACTGACATTTTTTCTGAGTTGTTAATTAGTTTTCTATGTACACTAATACACGTGGATGGATATTTACTAGATGATATTATTAGACAAATGTATTTTTATATTTATAGTGTTCTAGTTAGATTATATTTATGGTTAGATAGTTATGCGTTTTTTCCTGATTTTAGTTCTTGTTGACACAGACCTGATGAAGGTTTTATTGCATTAAGTAGCTGAAAGCTATTTTAGTTAAAAGTCTTTTTATGTGTATTTTATGCTTTTCTTAATACCTGATTTTGGAATGTGAGTTGCAAATAGACAAGTAGTGTTTTCCTTACCTAGGATTTAGTTTGATCTAATCAGTAGTACTGTGTGGGGGTGGGTAATTGTTCTAAAATACACTTTTATGGTCCTGTTTATACTGTTTGCCTTGAATAGGCTGGTTTAGAATTAAACAATAGTTACATTTTCCACACCTACTTTTAAATATATAAAAGCTGATATGTTTAACATAATATTTCTGATTTTTTTGTTACGGAGGATCGCTTGTCTGTGATGAATAAAGGCTTGCTGCTTTGGAACATCAGCTGGGTTTCATGATTCTTGGAAATTATTGTGACTGAGCTCATCAACGAAATTTTAAGACTACTAGTTTCTTTGTTTTTTTTTTTTTCCTCAATACTCATGGTGGTGAAGTTGGAAATAGACAGATTCCTGTGCTTGTTCATTTTTGAGCATTACATACTCTGCCATTGAAACTGACCAAATAAAACACTGCCCAAAACTTAAACTTGTGTGAAAAATTAAACTGGTTTCCTTCATCAAATAAACCCTGAACACTAACTGAGGCTAAATAAAGTGATCCCAGGCAGAAAATTTACAGTAGTTCAGAAATATCATGTTTCTTATTGGGCCTGAACCACTAAAGGTAATAAAAATAAAAAAATACTTCTTTTTTAATAAACACAAATATATAGTAAGTAAATAAATAATTTTTCAGAGAAGAAGGGCTCCCTAAAGGGAGCATATTTTTACATAAATAAACATAAACTAGCTAAATAAATAGCTTTTTTATGAAAAATTTTCCCAAAGGGGACTTATCTGCCAGAGAAAGGAATTGACATGCTGGCTGTTGCTCTTGTGCAGCTTCTAGGCTGCTTCTTCATGAGGCAGCAAGAAAGTACTGACAATTTTCCACTCTGCTGACTTTCCCTCCTCAGGACTGTCCAATCAGCAATCAGACTGGATCTGTGGGAGGGAATGAGGTCTTTTGGACCCTTCCCGGTTGTTGTGTCTTGGGCAACAGACAGCTCATAGGCTACTGCAGCAGTGGGAATGATGAATATACTTTGTTATGGGGGGGTATGGGGGTGGCAAGGGCTTTCTTCCCAGCAAAAAATGCTTTGAAATTGCTGTCACCCCCACATTTAATAAATTTGTTTTTCAAAGAGCCTGACTCTACCAATTTACTGTTAAGGTATTATGGGATAATTATATATCTGTATTAGTGGATTCTTTTTGAAGACTTGACTACTTCCATGCTCAAAAATATAATTTCTAGTTTTCTGTTACTTATAATGTTCAGCAAAGTTTAGCACCACTTTGTTTACATAATCAGCCCCGCCAGCCACAGTACATATACCTAAATGTATTTTATATCCTCTCATTTCATTTTTAGTCAATGATAAGAAGGAAATGGAAAAAAAGGAAAGCAGAATGCCCCAGCTTTCAGTTTTCTGGCTAACAATATATACTTTCCTCAGTATAATATGAATACTTGAATTTAGTATATTTAATTTCAACAATAATTTTTATTATTGGAAGAGTAATAGTACTTCAGAAAATCTACTACATCAGATGCCATGTTAAATGAGTAATACATTACAAAATAATGAGTTTATAACTAATAATAACGTTCAGTAAACAAGGAATATTCCTTTCTGTATTCTGCACCCCCTTTTGAATCTAGTTTTGCAACCAGGTGCATCTAAATTCAATAAAGATAAGGATGAGAAAAGAAAAGTCATACTGTCTGTCATAGACCGTATTTCTCCATAAATAAGACCTAACCAGAAAATACGTCTTAGCATGGTTTTCCAGGGTGGTCATGATACAAGCCCTACCCCAAAAATAAGCCCCAGCTAAGATTGTCAACAACACACGATGGACGTGTTGAATTATAAAATAATACTATTATTGACACCGGCTGACTGAAGTTATCGTACTCTGCTCGCCATTTTCGGACCATTCGGACACCCAACTTCTCTTTGCAGACAGTTGTAAGATTCTTTCCCCAGGAGTCCTCCACGATTTTTACTTTAACCCTAATCCTCACTCACGCTTGACGTTTGAGATCCTTGGCCCATAAACATTGACAAGTGTACTGTGATTGGTCGACGTACAGATGTCACACGTAAAATGTGCGCACTTGATAACAAACAGGTGTGGTTGTGTCTTCTTAACTGTCGCCATTTTTGTTGCCACTCCTGTCTCGTAAGTCTTCAATTAATCCCCCAGACAAGATGAGTGCAAAAAGAAAGAGCTATTCTGTGAGTACAAAAAAGGGATTGTGGAGGACTCCTGGGGAAAGAATCTGATGGCTTTCTGCAAAGAGAAGAAGTTGGATCTCCGAACGGTGCAAAAATGGTGAGCAGAGTACGATAACCTCAGTCAACAGGTAGACGAGAGAAATGCTAAAAAGTGCAAGTGTGGATCAGGTCGGCAACCATTATTTCCTGAGCTGGAAGACATCATCTGTGAATGGATTGCTAACAAAAGAGCAGAGACTTTGGTCTGCAGGGCTGATATTCAAGCATTTGCGCTTGCAATGGCACCACAGCTAGAAATATCCCCAGAAGAATTCAAAGCATCACAACATTGGCTGGATGGCTTCCTTTAGCGATATGAACTGTCACTAAGAAGATCGACAACATTGTTCAAGCTGGAAGATACTGAAGTTATTAAATGTGCACTTGCATTCAAATCCTTTGTTGATGACATCGACTTTTCTAAATACCAACTCTCCAACATGATCACTATGGATGAAACTGCAATGTTTACGGGCCAAGGATCTCACACAACAATTGATCAGAGGGGTGCCTCGTCAATCTACATTCCCTCCACTGGTTACGAAAGTGCGCGTGTTACCTGTATTTTGGCAATTCGTCTAGATGGAAAGAAAACCCCACCTCTAATCATTAGTAAGGGCAAGAAACATAAGACTGAATGTGTTTCAGGCATTTACATTCTTGAAACCGAAAAAGCCTGGTGCACACAAGCAGTTATAAGGAAGTGGGTCGATGTAATGCTGCCACTTGTTTTGCGAGCTGGCGAAACAGGTCTGCTAGTCTGGGATTCAGCCAGCACTCACCGCACTAAAGACATGAAGAACTTCCTTGCATAGAGAAGAATAGATCAAATAATGATTCCTGCAGGGATGACTGCCTATCTCCAGACTCTTGATATTGCAATAAACAAGCCATTCAAGGACAATTTGCGCATGGAACTCAATGACTACATTGAAAATAGAGTGGAGAGACATCAGAGTGGAAACTCTGTGAAGCCTAGCCTGCAAGAGGTCGTGACTTGGGTGAAGAATTCATGGGATAACGTCACTGACAGCTGTGTTGAGAATGCACTACGAGCTGGCTACATGGACAAGCAGTGCTCATTTAAGGAGAGCTCTACTGCTTGGCATGACAGATTGGGGCCTATGGTTCTACAGGAAATGGAGTCGCAAGAAATTCAGGCTGGAATTCGGGGGCTGGAGACTTATGACAATGTCCCAGAAGAAGACGACATGACAATATTTGAATAACTTTTCCGTTATTGGGGCAACAGAGTGGATTGCTTCTGCTTTCAGCTGCCAGCAAGCTCTTATCAGTTTTTTGACTTTATTGTATTAAGGTAACGTTTCATTATCAAGGGGTAATTACAAAGTAAGGCCACTAGTTCCCAGACTTAATTTTTATAACTTTCCATCATTCTTCTCTTATGGTTTGGGTAAGGAATAAAAAAGCATCACCACTCAAAAAGTGGCAGTTATTCACCTCTTTTATTCCCCTCCTCCAATACACATGCATTGAGATTTTTCTGCACTTTCTGTTAAGCATGAAATAGTGCACTGTGAAAGCCAAGGTGCAGATATTCTGAAGCTGAAATGTTTGTTGCACTGTCTATGTAGAATTCTTACAAAACTGTTAATGTTTTACCTAGAACTGTTGTCCAATAATGGAAAAGTACCAAATAAATGTCAATTTGTGTACATGAATAAATGTTAATTTGTGTACATGAATAAATGTTGATTTTTGTATATGAAAAAATGAATAAATGTAGATTGTTGTATGGGGGGGGGGGGATAAGTAAGGCATCCCCTGATAATAAGCCCTTATGAGTATTTCAGCGGGGGAAAAAGTATAAGACTTGGTCTTATTTTCGGGGAAGTACGGTAGGACATGTGACACCATTACACAAAATTAGCAGACAGTTGTTTGGAGTCTGTTTCAGTTCAACTTCTGCAGCAGGTGAAAATGAATACATTCATGAAAATCCACAGCTGACCAATACATGTAAATTTAAGTGAAGTTTCACCATTTTTTTCAATTTGGTATGCCGCAGGAAAGTTTTTTTCCATTGATTTTCAACGCTCCATCCCTACTTTGCAGATCTTGTTTATGTTGGCCTTGTCTCTACCACACATAACAGAATACCTTGCCACATGTTTGATATTCTCTGCGGCTCAGTATAATATGCCTCATGGGCCAGCACACTTGTCTACAAATTATTTCTAATGCATGCAATTGTTTCTTTTAAGTGCTCCCCAGAATGTATTATATACACATTAGCTACTATGGCATGTGCTAGGGTTATTTTCCATAGTAGGAAACTGCAGTTTTTTTTTACTTATACAATGTCTTTGGCCTTGAGCATGTTGACAAGGACACCAAGTTCCAGTAGAGGCCTAATATGGGTGGGGTAGACAGGAAAGTACAGTTGTGTAAGTAAACTTACCATAACACTAGATGTTTGAATGATCACTGCTGCAGTAGCCTTAGCTATATGGGTTATATCCTGCCAAGGATATAACAGTTGGACAGCTTCCAAAGCTCAGGGCACCTTCCACTGACTCAAACCGTTAGGCAGCTCAAGATGAGCCTCCTAAGAAAACAGGTTTGCATGTCTAGAGCTTTAACGCCAAATGAAAAAGAGAGGTTGAGTCTTGACAGAACATAACTAGGAGTAAAAATATATACATATATACACACCCTGGCATAATCAAAAAATAAAAACAGGGATGAACAGAGGGAGCAGCTACTGCAGCAGTAATCATTTGAACATTTACTGTTTGCTAACACAACTATACTATGTTCAACACATTGATTACTGCTGCAGTGGCCTTAACTATATGGGTCGATTATTTGAGGTTACTGGGAGGTGGAAGTGGAATGGTCCAGGAGCCCCTAGAGAATAGTCCTAGCAAAGCCTGATCAAGACCTAGAGAAGGAGGTTTGTAGTGCTTTGTAAAAGTAAGTACAGAGGACCAAGTTGCTACTTCTTGAATACTTCATGAATTCAACCCTTTCCAAAAACCCACAGAAGAAGCTAAGACCCTGGAAGGGTGGGCCTTAAAATCCTATTTACTTGCTCGTTTCCCACCTTCTTCTCAAACTAGAATAGTCCAGAGACTGTATTTTGTGTTCTGAGTTGTCCAGACCTTATTAGTGGGAGTGGTAAGCTCTGAGCAGCTTATCTATTTCTAGAGGAGTGATTTCCAGCTCAGGAAGTGTATTTTATTGGGCGTTTTGGGCTGCTTCTATCCCTTTCAACTTTCTGACTTAAAAACCCGAGTTTGCACGGGTTTGCGCTGGTTCTACCTCAGCGGATGCTGTATGGGCATCCTGCAGAGTTCTACAGCAGCAGAAAGAAGAGAGAGAGAGATAGAGAGACTTTGCTTGATTAAAAGTACCTGTTTTGGGTTTCTTTAGCTTAATTTTGCTCGACACACTTTATTACAGCCATTTTAGAAGCTTTGGCATTTAATTTAACTGTTTTCTGTTTATTTTGCCTACTGCACTTTATTAAATTGTTTTTTCAACTGCATTTACTGCTACAGGCTACACACTCAAGTGCGCTGGCTTTTTAGAGCCATAAAAGTGAATTTCACTACTGCATTTTCTGTATTTCTGTTTCTGTAACAAAAAACAAAATAACACAAAAAAATCCTATTTACTTGCTCGTTTCCTGCCTTTTTCTCAAACTAGAATACTCCAGATCTCAGATTTGCTGATTTCAGGACTGTATTTTGTGTTCTGAGTTGTCCAGACCTTGCTGAGATACAAGGAAGTCTTTCTGCATATCAGTTGGAGTGGTAAGCTCTGAGCAGCCTATCTATCGCTGGAGGAGTGGTTTCCAGCTCAGGAAGTGTATTTTATTGGCTGTTTTGGGATGCTTCTATCCCTTTGAACTTTCTGACTTAAAAACCTGTGTTTGCTGTGGTTTGTGCATCATGCAGTGTCGCTTAGCTAGGGTAAACTATTACCAGTGCCTAAAAGTCTGCTCTTCAAATTTTCCCTTAGATCTTGCTAGCTTTCATCTCTAAGCACTCAAATCAGACCTCTAAACCCTGCACTTAATCAGAACCTCTTGCAGCTGTTATTGTAAGCATAACAACTGCTACTAGCACTAAAAAACATCCATAAAGGAAACAAAAACAGTTTCAGTACTTAAAAGGAAGCAAAACAACTCCAGTACTTAAATAACTAAGCACCTATCCAGGCATGTCTAAAGCTCAGTTCCCTAAGCTTTCTCTGAGTTGGTAAACCTGTGCATCCTGAGGCAATGCAGCAATTGCCTCATGTACACAGACAACCCCCTCCTCCTACCTCCAAACACATCCACTTGTGACAGATGCACATACACACCCAAACTAGAGGCCACGCTCTCTCAAACCAAGACTGGGCTAGCCAGTCAAGAGGAGCAGGTTAACACATACATCACACCACATAGAACACATAGCTCCCCAGATCACACACCACCGCACCCCTCACATAGTAACACAAAACACACACACACTTTCGGGGAGGCTCTCAATAAAAATCTGCCCAAACAACAAAGACTTCCGAGGCAGAAAAGCAACTAACCATCTCATCCAAACACTACCTCCAAGGCACATAGCCCACATAAACAGTGTGCCACTCAGCCTAAGCCCCTACAGCAAAACATTCTAACCAATTCACTAGTCATAGGCGACTCAACAGTAAGGTACACTGATGTCCCACTCACTAGGCTGAATAAGGAGAAAGTTACTGTCAGCCACCTGTCGGGTGCCAGGATTCACCACATAATGCCTACACTTAGGTCTCTCCACAAGTACAAATATGACTCCGTAATTGTCCATGTTGGTGTAAATGACCTAAGACATACCTCCCTGGACTACATGAAAAGAGACATGGAGGAGCTCTCAGATCTTGTAGCCGAAGCAGGTATCACCCTAGCCATGAGTAGCATCCTACCATCACCTAGAATGATATCACAGTACAAGTAGAAAATGACTGACTTCAACAATTGGCTAAGTTTCTGGTGTCATTCAAAGGGGATCCAGTATCTGTCTGCCTGGGATGACATGATCGACAGACCTCGATGCTTTGCCAGAGATGGCCTGCATCTGTCACCCCTGGGATTCTGGATACTGGCAACGGCTCTTGCCACCTCTATAGTGCCTTTTTTAGGCAATGCCCTGAAGAAAGATTTACCACCATAACAACTGCAAACAAACGCAACCTGAGGGTTATGCTACTCAATGCTAGAAGCCTAAATCTCAAAATGCTCTCACTCGAGTCACTCCTTAGACTGGAGAATATTGACCTCTGTGCAGTAACAGAGACCTGGTTCAAGGCTCTGGAGAGCACCCCAGCGCTACCAGGCTACATTGCATATCACACCTTTAGGCCCCTAAATATGAACCAAAGCCCTAAAGGAGGTGTGGACCAAAGCCCCAAAGGTGGAGGAGTATCCATCTTCATAAAGGATACGCACAGCTCCAGACTAGTTGCCCAACATAATGAATCAAAGATACTACAGGTGCAACTAACACTGGATAAAACTGCAATCCAGGTTGTAGCCTGCTATAGATCTCCCACAATGTCCCAAGACTCCCACTCTGCACTCCTGAACACTCTGGAAAGCATTAAGGTTCAGCCTAATACCCTTATACTGGGAGACTTTAACTACCCCTCCAATAGCTGGGAAAATTACTCCTGTTCCAACTCATTTGCCCAACGATTTCTGGAATTCATTAATTCCAGTGCCCTGGACCACCTCATTCTCACCCCTACCAGAGGTAGAAACATTCTCGACCTGGTCATAACAAACATGGGAGACCACTGTTCTACACCAGTAATCAACTCCTCCCTGGTTAGATCTGACCACAAGTTAATCACAGTCGATATCCAAATCCCATCCTCACCCCCCATGAAGGAAACCACAGGGAAGAATTTCTCCAAAGCCAATTCTGAGCTTCTAAAGACAGAAGTGTCAAACTTCACGTCATCCATGCAAATGGGGAAATAGAAGTATGGCTGCTGAATCATATACCAAAGCACTGTATGAGCATTTACACAACTGCATGGATCAGGCCATACCAAACAGAACCAAGATCCTGTCCTCCATAAAAAGGAAGTCAGTCTGGTGGTCTCCTGCCATTAACAAACTCTACAACAGAAGGAAAAAACTGTTGCAGAAAAGGGTAAAGTCCCAAGACTGGAAAATTTCCCTTGTAAGTTTCAGCAAAAAATTGAGATCCCTCATCAAATCCTACAAAGCTAGTTATGAAAACAAAATTGCTACAGATACTAAAGATAACCAGAAGGCATTCTTTAGCTATGTCAAGAATCTGCATAACAATATGCAGATGTGCTCTGAGCTACTGCACAATGGCACCACTTATACTGAACCAACAGATATTGCCAATATCTTGGCCGACAGGTTTAGTGCAAACCTTAACCCCTCTTCACCCCCTAAAGGGCCCATCCCAATACCCGAGGAATGCCAAATCCCCAATATCACAGCTGCACAGGTAGAAGCCACATTACCCAAAGCCAAAAATACAGCTTCCATGGAACCTGACAATATACCTGGCTGTGTTCTACAAGAATTACAAAGGGAACTGGCACCACACCTGAGTGCCTTGTTCAACCACAGCCTCACTGTAGGTTTTGTTCCCACCGAATGGCACACCGCCACACTCATTCCAATCCACAAAGGGGAAGCGACTACTGACCCTGGAAACAACCACCCCATTAGCCTGACAAGTCCGATCTCTAAGGCCATGGAGCGCATCATTATGGACTTCATAAATAGGGATATAGAGAACCTTCAAACCCTGGACCCCTTACAATTTGGGTCTGTGAAGGGCAGATCATGTCTGCTCAACCCGACAGACTTCTTTAAATCTGTCACCAGAGCTGTCGATGAAGGCAAGGCAGTCCATACAGCCTACCTCGATCTAGCTAAGGCCTTCAACATTATCCACCACTCAGGGATCATTGACAGACTCACTAACCTAAGCATTAACCCCTACGTCATAAGATAGGTAGCCAACTGGCTCATGGACAGAACCCACACGGTGAAAGTAGTGGACTCCAAATCCGACTACTGGACAGTTACAAGTGGAGTCCCATTGGGATCTGTCCTGGGTCCTCTCCTGTTTGGTATCTACTTCTCTGAAGTTCAGGCCAACACCAAGGGACTCTGGTTAACCAAATTTGTGGATGACTGCAAACTGGGAGCTATTATTGATTCTCAAGCTGATGTAGACATCCTACAAAAAGGCCTCACAGACACCAATGAATGGTGCCAGAACCATGGTCTTAAGCTCAATGCTACAAAGTGCATCGTCATCCCCTTCAGGAAAAACATGGTGCCCGTGGACTACCACATTGATGGTAGCCCACTCAACTCCCAAGGTGTGATAAGAGATCTAGGGACACAGGTAGATAGGAACCTCTCCTTCAACAACCATGCTGCCACTGTAGTTAAAAGGTCCTTCTATGTGGCACACCTCATTACAAAAGATTTCTCATCCAGGAAGATAGAAGTCATAATCCCTCTCTACTCATTCTTCATTAGACCCATTATAGAGTACAATGCCCCATTTGGCATGTATCTCACTAGACACCTGCAGCAGCTGGAGAGACCACAAAAATTCCTCACAAAGAGAATCCTAGGACTCAAACACATGCTCTACACAGACAGACTCATATAACTCCAGCTTTACTCCCTCTCATATCGCCTACTTACAGGGGAACTCTGCTTAGCATACAAAGCCATGTCTGACCCAGTGTTGCTAGATATGCTTCATCTGAAAAAGTCTCAATCCCTCTGCACCACACGCTCCAAAGACTTCAACCTCAGCACCACAATAAACAGAACCTGCTAGAGGGACAGGTTCCTAACCCAGAGACTTCACATTCTCTGGGATAGACACCCCATTCATGTCAAGCAGAGTACTTCACTAGCCCTCTTCAAGAAAAATCTTGATGAGTGGATGGGTAACAGGAAATTCACCCCGGGGATCACTTCAACAACCTTGTTCGATAGGGGCACAAGAAATTAAATGTCCGGCAACAGGATGACTGGGAATATTCTTGGGCTAGACTTGTGTTGGCTCCAGGGCCAATAACCTAGTACTCACTTATGAACCTATGACCCTGCATGGAATAGTTTTGTTATGGTGAGAATAAAAAGAAGTTGTGTAGTTACCATAACATTCCATCTGTGTTGTCCATTTTCATTCTTCCTCAACTGATGGGTTTGGATCCAATGCTCAGATCCATCTCGGCCATTGTTGAAGCTCGTGGCAATATTTACAAGTTTACAGATCTTAGTTTTTCCTATACAGAATTTTCCCTATCAACTGTCAAGGGATAGGGAGCAGTTTAGGCTGCTGATTCTGGGGTGTGACCTTTCTCCTTCTCATGGAATTACCCCCCCCCCGTGACTGCTCCTATGCACCCACAATCGCTGCTTTTAGAGGGTACACATGTTTGCATGCTAAATTCTACTTTTTTTTTTTTAACACCTTTATTGAATTATCACTTGTGACATAGGGACATTTACATTTATATAAAGGTAATCAAACTGTCTTAACAAGTTAAAATTAACAAACATTATGCTTCACACATATTGCTATAAATAATATAACCTTAGCAACATTACATAAATTATTTAATTCTTGTTTCTTTTTTAAAACATCTTTATTAAACCATCACTTATGAAATAGGCAATCATACATTTATATAAATGAAAACAAACCATATCGATACAATCCTAGTTGCAAGCATTTTAGATCACAAATCAATCTAACACACTCCCAGTTGCAAACATTATACATCACTATATAGCTCATTTAAGTTCTACCTTCTTTTAAACCTCATTCCTCCCCTGTATGCATCGTTCCCACAATTCCCATTTTTCCTATGTAGTTTGCTTCTACCTTTTCCAGTTGTTTTAATTATGTTACTATATTCACTGCTTCTAATGCAATCAATTTAGATTTGGTGTTCTATTTTCTAGTAATTGCTTTTTTGTCAGCTACCATAGAGACAGCAAGGCCTTACCATGTCTAGGCAATTCTGTATCATAGCTCAGAAAAATCATTTCCTTCATCACACCAATCTGTCCACCCAGCATCTCTGACAGTGTATCCCACAGGGAATCCTCAAAGTCCGCCAACTCACTGCATTCCCAGAAAATATGCTCCCATTACCTCTTTCTTCCTCGTCATACCTCCAACATTTGCTATCTAACTGATGAAAAATTCTCTGGAGTTTACTTGAGGTATATCTATGTAAACATTTCCCAAGCAAAAATCCTAAATCTTCTAGATTTGTCGCACATTTGGGAGACGTACATATATCCTTCCATTGTTTCTTTGGGAATTGTTTATCCAATCTCTCTCTTCCCAATCCTTTCTAACCTCATCTGATTGACTCTTACAGTTATCATGCAATATTTTTATGCTCTACACATTATTCCATTTTTAATGGCAGCTTCTGTTCTAGATTCCATGAAAAACTCTACCCGTGCCGATCTTTCATTTAGGACCTCCCTATTTCTTTCTCTTTGCCTATACTCTGATATCAGTCCTTGATAGGGAAGACAATCTCTAACCTGCAATCTAAATTCTTGGCATCTTCCCATTCTATCATCTTTCCCCACTCTAGTTATTTGCTCCCAGTGCCTTGGCTCCTTTGTCAATTTTCTCCAATAAATTCCATCACCCTTTTGTCTATTGTCTATATGCCTAATTTCTCCTTTGCAGCATACTGTGAATGCATTAATGATATAGCATAATCAGTCAGTTCAGAACTTCAGCAGCTGAACACATAATGGTCTCACTAGGTATCACAGACTACAGAAGCTCTGTGAGTACGGCAGCTGCAAGATCTCAAAATAAGAAAAGCTTTCCAAAAAAACATAAAGAGACCAGTATACAATGGTACCAGATAATACTTTAATAAAAGTATTCTTTAAAAGACAAACCAGTTTCAGTTGAATCAATACAAAGCCTTCATCAGTGTAAAAAAAGTGACAAATAAGGAAATACTTAAATATAAAAAGAAATAGACATGTGATCAATTAAAGATGCTCATTAAGTCCTGGTTTAAAGAGACCTCCTAGCTTAACAATCCATTTTTCTCCATAGTATTCAACAAATTGTGCCAACCCAATTTGTTATTCCTGGATCTATTAATTTTGTCAATAATAGTAAAACAAAAATATGCATTTTTATGTGACAAGGTGTGCTTGTAAAGGGCATTGGTTTCTTTGTGGTGTTTTATCTCACTGAGATGTTCTGATATCCTAAATTTCAAAGGTCTGGAAGTTTGACCTATGTAAAAGGCTGTGCAGCTACAATTAGCCAAATAAATCACCCAACCAGAAGTACAGATGACAAAAAATCTAATGTCAAAGACTTGAGGGGTCTTCGGACTGCTGAAGCTTCTGTTTTTTAATAGCCTGGAACAATGAATGCAATGGCCACAAGGATTACACCCAATTAAGGGCTCACCTAATAAAATGGTTTAAATTAATTTGGTATTGGGGGACTGCCCGTGTCTGAAATGGTTAAAAGATGCAGCAAGATTTTTGCCTTTACGGAATGAAAAAAGACATCTATCACCCAACAGTTCACTCAGTCTGGTATCACATGTCAAAATATTCCAATGTTGTTGAATAATATTCATTAATACTTTGGTGTTGCGTCCATAAGTGGTAATTAGTCTAGGTGGCCCACCTCCTCTTTCACTCTTTTCTTTATAGAGAAGGAGGTTATCCTGCTCCATATTATCCACCACAAGTTTAAGTATTTCCTTATTTGTCACTTTTTTTACACTGATGAAGGCTATGTATTAATTCAGCCGAAACCGGTTTGTCTTTTAAAGAATACTTTTATTAAAGTATTATCTGATGCCATTGTATGCTGGTCTCTTCATGTTTTTTTGGAATGCCTCACTAGGTATCACCCATGTGTTGAGCTACATATCAGCAGTTACTATATATTGCTGCATGCATCATCAGAGAAGCTATATGCCATATACATGCAGCCATGAATACATCTCAGAAATGATGGGTCATCTCTACTTGAGGAAGAATGTGCAAATTTTGTACAACATTAGAGATAAACTCACAATAAATAATGCCACATAGTTTTACTAACAAAGTACACAGTGTTTTAAAACAATAACAGCTTCCATCTTTTTTCAAAGGCTTTCATGATTGGTGCTATGTAAACTATAACCTAGAAGTACAATACTGCATAAAAACATAGATTTTAACTACACAGAAGAAAAAGAAGTACAGCTCAGGTGTATAGGAAGCCTAAAAAAAAGAGCAGACAGCTATTCAAATATAGATAACCTTACCTTTTCTTCAATCTGAACCTTCTTTTTATCCAACATGGTTAGCTTTGGCAACAGGAAAATCACAGAGAGCCAATAATCAGCATGTTCCTGTGAAAATATAACCAAACAGTATAAACTATAGTCCTCAGTATTCATAATCTGACATAAAATATAAACACATTCATCTTTTTTGGCTCCTAAAACATTACACATTGGACTGCCCACTATCCGCCTGATATATCTAATTCTCATTCAGATAATGTTCACTTTCATGACGGATTTTAATCTTACATCTCCTCCTTTTTCATCACACATAACTCAGTATACTTGTTAAGGATTATCTCAGCATACCTTCCAACTTAGTTACACTAGGTTCATAGGTTAGTACTAGGCTAACTGCCCTTGCGAGCCATTGTAAGCCTAGTCAATTATCCCTTGTGAGTGGCAAACCCTGAACCTTGTGTTTGTAAGGCAAACACCTTAACCATTAGGCCACCCTCCATACATTCAGGTACAATGCCAGTCATTTGCTGTTGGGGCAGTTGATGAACGTATAAACACAAATAATTAAGTTACTGCTTTTTCAGGCAATTTGCCATCATTTGTAAAGGGCAGTGTTATCACTTGATAAAGCACAAAGTATGTATGTAGACCTTCTTATTTTTCCAGCATGTGCATGCATGCATACACACACACACACACACACACACACACACACACACACACACACACACACACACACACATACATATATTTATTTATACTTTGTTGACCGGGTTAATGTCATTAAGCTAGTAGCCTCTTTTCAGGGGAGACCCAGGATGGTATTTATAGTAACAAGGGAAATCTGACTAGAGCACTGGCGACTCCCACTCCCTAATTTTTTCACTGTGAGGAGGAACATTTTTGCTTCTGCACTTCCTGCTTCTGTTTCTGACACAGAGGCAGCTAGGAGAAGCTGCACAGTAATGGTGGGAGAAGAGAGTTGCTCTGCTGCTGATAGAAGTGTTATTCTGTCAACTGGACAGAAAGCTGTTGAAAATAAAGTGGATAGTACAAATAGTCAACGTTTATCTGATTTTAAACCTGAGGATTTTGAAGAAATTGTTGTAACTGAAACTGCTTCTGGAGGTCTGCCTGATGAAAAACTGGTTAGTTTATTGAACAAAGGTGATCCTGGAAAAGAGTCTGAGATTTTATTGTCAGATATGATGGAAAACGTTTTTGGAATGGACAGTAAATTGGGTGGAAAGTAAATGAGTCGTGAGTTGGACGGCCATAAGGTTACAGGAGGGATGCAATCTAGAAAATCATATGTTGATACAGTTAGAAGAACGAAATATACTGTAAACTTTATTAAAAAGAAAAAAAAGTTTATTTGTATAAGAAAGAAGAAAAAAGAAAAAAAAAAACAGATATTTTGTGTGGGATGATTTAGTGTTACCTTTGGGTTTTGAAGCAAAATACATTAAGATCATTGATTCATTTGGCAAAAGAGACATTTTGTGACAACATTTGAGACTGTAGACTTAATGGAAAGATTTTTAATTAAAAAAAGGAAGGACTGTTACCCGTGGAATTAATCAATACTTTCTGGGCAAGGGACTTGATTAAAAAAAGTATTTGTTCAATTTCGCACTGATGAAATTGAGTTAAATGAAGTTAAAATTTATTTTTTCCATTTCTGTATTATTCAGTTTCTGATACTGTGACAGTTAAAGCTGAGAGGGGTATTTGGAATGGGGGTAGGAAATGGATGCGATTTCAAAATATTGAAAAGATGTAATAAAGTGGTTATCAAGTGTTATACATGTAGGTGATAGTAGGGGAACAATTAGTTAAATGGGACAACCCAAAACTTGCTTTTTTTGTGGGGATTTTAATCATCTGATAAAAGAGTGTACAAATAAGATGGAATCAATGGATGGACAAAGATCATATGATGAATAAGTGTAAAAGTAATGTAAAATATGTAAAGGTGAATGGCATTTTTGTTTGATTGCAAAAAGAATAAGTAACATAAAGGATGATGAAGAAATTATTACAATGTCTAAAAGTAATGAGGAAGTATGTAAAAAAAGGTGCTGATGAAAAAGGGGATGAAGTAATAAAAGATGACAAACAAAAATGTTATATTTCAGAAGGATGAAGGTAACTGTACTGAGAGTGTTGAAAATGAAGAAGAAATCAAAAGTGATAAGTCAAAAGCTTGTAAAGGGAGTGAAGAATGTTAGGAAAAGAAATTCAATAGGTACTAAGGTAAGGTTTAATGCTAGAAAAATGGAGGATGGCAACAATCATCCCCATTCATAAGGGAGAAACTTCAGCAGATCCTGGAAACTACAAACCCATTAGTTTCACTAGCTTTAGCTGCAAAGCCATGGAAACTGCATCCATCCCAGTCTGGCTCTGTGAAAGGAAGTTCATGCTTACTGAATCTGGTAGACTTCTTTGAAATGTTCACTAAGGCAATGGATGAGGGGAAATTGGTACAAATTGCCTACCTAGATCTGGTTAAATCATTTGATACACTACCACACTTGAACACTGTCAACAAACTTACAGAACAAGCTATAAACACCTTTATAACACACTGGAGAGCTAGCTAGCTTAAAGATAGGAGCCAAGAGGTTAGGATTAGTGTGGCCACCTCCACAAAGAGGCTGGTCACCAGTGGAGTAACATAGGGCTCTGTGCTAGGCCCACTCCTCTTTGGTATCTACTTCTCGGATGTCAAAACTAATGTCAAAGGCCTCTGGCTGACTAAGTTCTCAAATGTGGGCTATGTTTGTCTAGCCCAGCTTAACGTAGTGTACTTTCACTGTGCTTTTTTAAAATGTCACTGCTTACCTTTAAAGCTGCCAAGCGAGGAGCTCTGCCTAATGTAGACTGGAATCTTGCTCCAAACCATGGGAAGTGTCTGGGACAGGACTCTATCCCTCCAGCACGTCCTATTTATTGCTGTGGTGAGGTTTAGATCCCTAAAGCATATGGCTCAAGGGGATAAGCTTTTCTTTAGGTGGAGCATGTCCATCAGTTCTGGGTTGGACATGGCCTTGTATGTCAGGCAGAGATCACCTCTGAGTAGGCGGTATGCAACCGAGTATAGCTGGAGTTTCTTCAGTCAAGCTGCATAGGGCATCTGTTTGAGGCCAGTGATCCTCTTGGTGAGGTACTTCTGTCATCTTTCCAGCTGTTGCAGGGGTCTTGTAAGATACATCCCAAATAGGGCGTTGACTCTATGATGGGTCTGATGAGCGATGAGTAAAGGGGCACTATGACCTCTTTTGATCTGGATGCGAACCCTTTTGAGATAAGGTGGGCCACATAGAAGGATTTTCTAACCACTTTGGCAATGTGATTATCAAAGGAGAGATTACTATCTACTTGGGTCCCCAGATCCCTTATTACGTCTTCCGTATTTAGCGGACCACCACCTATGTGGTAGTTTGTGGGTACTTTGTTTTATCCAAAGCGGATGACTATGCACTTTTTGACATTTAGCTTGAGGCCATGATTTTGACACCAGGTATCCATCCTAGTGAGACCCTTTTGGAGGATGTCTGTGTCAGCCAGAGAGTCAATTATAGCCCCTAGATTGCAGTCATCTTACCTGTAGCTCTGAGAAGTATATGCCGAACGGGGGGGGGATCCTAGGACTGAGCCCTGGGGAACGCCACTTGTAATAGGTTTAGAGTCAAACCTAGCTCCAGCAACTCTTACCATGTGGGTTCTGTCCATGAGCCAGTTGGCAACCCATCTTGTGACATAGGGGTTTATGTTCAGACTGGTGCGCTTGTCTATAATACCAGAATGGGGAATGGTGTCAAAGGCCTTTGCGAGGTCTAGGTAGGCTGTGTGTACCACCTTTCCCTTGTCTATAGCCTTGGTAATTGTCTCAAAGACATCCACCTGGTTTAGGAGGCATGATCTGCCCTTAACAAAGCCGAACTGGGTAGGGTCCAGTGTTTTGAGGTTCCCAATGTCTCTGTTAATGAGTTCCATGATGATGCGCTCCATAGCCTTGCAGACCAAGCTAATCAAGCTTATAGGGCAATAGTTACCATGGTCTGTTGTGGCTCCACCTTTGTGGAGCGGAATAACCTTTGCTGTGCGCCACTCTATGGGTACGTAACCTGTGGAGAGGCTGAGTTTGAACAGTGTGTTTAGGTGAAGGGTTAGTTCGTCTTTGAGCTCATGTAGGACACAGCCTGGGACATCGTCCGGTCCCATTGATGCTGTGTTTTTGGCTTTGGAGAGAGCTGTTTTAACCTGAGTGTCTGTGATTTCTGGGGCTCTACATTCTTCTGGTATGGTTATTGGCCCTTTTGGGGGTGAGAGGGGGTTGAGGTTTGCACTGAACCTGTCTGCCAGGATGTTGGCGATATTGGTCGGTTCAGTGTATTTTGTACCATTCTGCACTAACTCCGAGCAGATTTGAGCATTGCCACTTAGATTCTTTACATAGCTAAAGAAAGTCTTGTGGTTATCTTTGGAGTCCTTGGCAATTTTTCTTTCGAAACTCGCCTTGGATGATTTTATGAGGGATCGTAGTTTCTTGCTGATACTGATCAGGGATGTCTTCCCTTCTTAGGATTTTACTCTTTTCTGTACTAGTTTTCTCCTTCTATTGTATAGCTTGTTTACGGCAGGAGTCCACCAGACTGGTTTCCTTTTCTTGGAGGAGTGAGTCTTGGATTTGCTTGGGAAAGCACGATCCATGCATTCTTGTAGGAGCTCGTAGAATGCATTAGTAAAGGATTTTGCAGCTTGGACAATGTTATCCTTTAGCATGGGAGCTTTGAAACTTTCCACCTCAGTCTTAAGTAATGTGAAGTTTGCTTTCGAAATTTTTTTTCACAGTGGTTTCCTTGTGCGAGGGTGGGGGTGGAATGTGGACATCCAAAGTGATTTGTTTATGGTCAGATCTAACCAGCGAGGGGTTGACCTCTGTTGTAGAGCACCGGTCGCCCATGTTGGTGATGACCAGGTCCAATATGTTGTCACCTCTGGTGGGAGTGTTGACCAGTTGATCCAGGGCATTTGAGTTTATAAATTCTAGGAAATGTTGTGCAAGAGAGTTAGTACTTGAGTAGTTCTCCCAGTTAATGTTTGGGTAATTGAAATCACCCAATATTAGGGTGTTTGGTAGGACCTTTATATTTCCCAGTGTTTCCAGAAATGTGGAATGGGGGTCCTGGGACATGGTGGGTGATCTGTAGCAAGCTACAATTTGAACTGCAAGTTTGCCCATTGTTAGTTGCACGTGGATGATCTCTGAAGCATCGTGCTGTGCCACTAACCTGGAGGTGTGGGTATCCTTGATGAATATGGATACGTCCCTGCCTTTTGTATTTCGGTCCGGGTTCTGTAGCCGAAATGTATTTTATGAGTTGTAGCCTGGTAGTGCTGGGGTGCTCTCTGGAGCCTTAAACCAAGTTTCTGTTACTGCACATATATCGATTTTCTCCATACTGAGGAGTGCCTCGAGTGCGTGCATTTTGAGGTTTGGACCTCTGGTACTGAGCAGCATTACCCTCAGTTTTTTGTTACTTGTATTTATGGCAGTGGGTTTGCTTTTGAGCATTGCCTAAAAAAGACACTATGGGGGTGCCAAGAGCCTTGGCCAGTATACGAAAGCCTAAGGGTGACAGGTGCAAGCCGTCTCTAGCGAAGCAGCATGGCTTGTCGAGCATGTCATCCCAAGCGGATAGACACTGGATCCCCTTTGAATAACATCAGAAACTTAGCCAATTGTTAAAATTGATAATTTTTTCTTTATACTGTGGTATCATTCTTGGTGAGGACAGGATGCTACTCAGGGTCAGGGTCATTCCGGCCTTGGCTACAAAATCAGAGAGCTCTTCAATGTCTCTTTTCATGTAGTCCAGGGAGGTACGGCTCAGGTCATTCACACCAACATGGACAATAACAGAGTCGTATCTGTACTTGTTCTGGAGTGACCTGAGTGCTTGTGTTATGTGGCAGATCTTGGCACTCATATTTATGGGTGCCAGTGTGTGTGTGTGTGTGTGTGTGTGTATATATATATATATATATATATATATATATATATATATATATATATATACACACACATACACACACACACCTATATAGATATATACATACACACATACATATATTTGTACACATATATATATATATATATATATATACACACACACATATATATACACACACACACACACACACACACACACACACACACACACACACACACACACACACACACACACACACACATCAGAAGTCCATTCATCGCACATAAAGCTAAAATGCGCTATGGAGTCCATTGGTAGCAAGAGTGAAATTAAATATTTATTAGAAAATAAAAATAAAATAAAAAAAATCTGAGATATTCCATCTGAAGCATCAGACTTCCTCAGACCTGTGGTATGGTATTTATATAATGGTATAAAGTGATATACGCATAGTCTACTTACAAATCAAATGAACCAGAAGAACTTGGACTAGTGGATGACCATCTGTATTGTAACAGTTCTATAATAAAAGAAGGAGCTAGCCAATGGCAAACAAAGTGCTTTACAATACCAGACTAAAACCTGTAAACTGGAGGTGGAGCTAGTATTGTGGTTCATTTATTACACTGTGTTTTACTTGTTTTCTGCTTTTAATTGCATATTTAAACTAGGAAAGAGACCACAGCCGTGTCTCTTGTAAGTCACACAGAAATTAAATTTTCCCCCACCCTCCCATACGGGGGCTGTTATGTTTTTAAAGTCAACGGTCTTTCTAGTTGCCTACCCCTTATGTTAATTTGACCACATATTTCCTTCCATCTCTTCTCTCACTGGCTACTGTAAGCACACAATTATCATTTTGTGAAATCATTCCTCTTCAGTTATTAAATTTATTGGCTATCTAACTGTATTCCATATACCCAGAATACAAAGTGCTCACCCCCTTCCAATCTATACTGCTCTTTTAAAATTAGTATTTCTCCACTCAGATTGTTAAAGCTCAAGTTACCCCCTCTTTCATATCTAACTACTTAGTGCACACTGCAACTCTTAGGATATTAACCATTTTTATCATTTTACCTTGAAACTCTGCAACATCTAGTTCAAGACCTCCAAGCATTGGAGCACCCACATTCTGCCTCTCAGTAGTCACCTTGGGATTAATGCTTCTGGTGAGAGAAGGAACATAGGGACATTATTTCCTGGAGACTGCTGATCACCTGCTTCATGGGTGCCAGCTTGAAATTTGTGCTTATATTTTGCTCCTGTTGAAAGAAGGAACATTCCCACTACAACCATCTAGTCAATAAAAAAGGGTCCTGTTGCCATACATATGAACTTTCCCACCATCTCTGTTACCAGGTTGGTGGATATGGACATCCTGAGGCAATGTTTACTGACAACCAGCTAATTCTCAAACAAACTGATAAGGTATGTGAGAGATGTATTTACACAATGTCACTGGAGGCAAAAATCTCACATAAAAGCACTCCTAATGTCAATCAGGTTGTCAGTAGTACACACACTGCACAGATTACACACAGTTCAAGGCAGAGACATAGTCCTACATATGCTGAGGCACTTAAATGTAATCTTCCTAAACCCCAAAGGCCTCCTACATGAAATATACATAACAAATACCCTTGTAAGCCCTAAATGCACTCTTTTAAAACAACACCCACATCAACACATACAGCCACATCTCACAGAGCCTCTACTTCTAAGCCCTTAACACATGTCATCACATAATCCAACATTCTGGTCATTGTAGACTCCACTGTGTGACACACTGATGTCCCTCTCACCTGACTAAGAAAAACGTCAATGGCAAGTTGCTTATTAGGGCCCAGGATCTGCTATACTACACATGTACTCAGGTCATTAGAACACAAGTAACAGTATGACTCAGTCACAGTCCATCTGGGTGTAAATGATCTGAGATGTACCTCCCTAGACTATATGAAGAGAGACATCATGGTACTCTTGGAATTTGAGTTCCAGGCTTGTATGAGCCAAGCACTAAGCAGCATTATACCTTCTCCAAGGATGATGCCATAATATGAACAGAAGATGACTAACTTTAACAATTGGCTTAGTTCCTGGTGTCATTCTGAGGGAGTGCAATACTTGAGCACTGAAGGAGATGGTCAACAGATGCTGCTTTGCCAGGGGTGGTCTGCACCTCTCCCATCTATTCTATTTTGAATATCAGCTAAAACACTGTACTCCCCCCATAGTCCCTTTTTTAGGCAATGCCAAACTGAAAGTATTTCTGACAGAGCAAATCAAAACCAAGAAAATCAAAAGGTGCTAATGCTTAATGCTAGGAACCTAAACAAAAAATCTCACTTCCCACAAGCTCTCCTCACCCTAGAGAATGCTAACGTTTGTGCAGTCACTGAAACATG
Organism: Protopterus annectens; assembly: GCF_019279795.1. Taxonomy (NCBI): domain Eukaryota; kingdom Metazoa; phylum Chordata; order Ceratodontiformes; family Protopteridae; genus Protopterus; species Protopterus annectens. Next base: position 1,370,799,636 of record NC_056745.1, on the reverse strand, counting down.
TTTTAAAGCTGCAGAGTGCACACCAGCAGTGTAAGGCTATAATGCCTTCCACATATTTAGATCAGCTACTACAGGGACCGGGACTAAAAGTGGAGGTGTCTCGATTTACAGCAAAAATAAATATACCTCAAGGCTGCTCAAACAGGACAATGCACTTGAGCTTCTCCATGTTCAAATAACCATAGCTAAAATCTCATATCACTTCCTTGCAAGATATAGGATCCCTCTCTATAACCAAGGAAACCTATAACATGCATTTTAACTTATTGGAAACACTCACCATCCAACCCAATACCATATACATGGGAGACTTTAATTATCCCACTATTAACTGGGAATCATAGACAACATTAAATGAACAGGCAAATCCCCTTTTTTCATCATTCTTGACAGACCAGCTAGTACACGGACAGGGACTAAAGGTGGAGGCACAGAGATTCCTGGATTTTGTAAACACAGAATCCCTGACCCAGACTGTCAATACAACAATCAGGCATGCAAACATAACTGGCTCTGGTCCTGACTAACATGAGAGAGTGCTATACACCCCTAGTGTAATGTCTTCTCTGGTAAGGTCACACTTCAAAATGATCTAATATGAAGTATAAATAAATTCTGGAACCCCAGCTAATCCTAGAATGTTCAGGAACTACTCAAAGGCTAACTTCCTATTATTAACTGGCAATCTGGCAACATTTTAAGCCCCCATAAATCCCCCAGAACACTGCTGCCTACATGGAACTGTTGACAGAAACCCTATACAAGCATGGTAATAGGTGCATACAAGCAGTTTACCCACCAGGAAGAACAGAACTAACTCAAAAAACAAGCCACCTTGGTGGAATCACAACATCAATAGGCTGTATAACTAAAGGAAGAAAATAGGTGTTGCACCCAGTAGGATAAAAGCACTCTTATCAAACTAAATAAACAACTCAGAGGACAAATAAAGTCTACCAAAGCCAAATTTAAGGCAAATTTGGCCTCCCATGCCAAAGACAACCACAGGGCATTCTTTAGCTGTGTCCGTAACCTCAAATGCAATACATAATTGTGTGTGGAATTCATTGTTAATGGAGCCACCTATACTGAGCCAGAAGATATAGCAAACCTACCGGCCAACAAATTCAGCTCCAACTTTACTCCTCACTCCCCCTCAACCTTCCCTCAGGCAATATCATCAAATATAACTCACCCTATTATCACTAGGGAACAGGTCCTTAATGATCTCTCTATGGCCAAGAACACTGCATCAATAGTACCAGACAATATCTCTGGATGCCTTCTACATAGCATGAAACATGACCTATCAGGTCTTCTGGAATTGCCTTTCAACAGTAGTCTCGAAGCACACTTAGTGCCTCATGAATGGAGAATAGCAACAGTCATCCCCCCACAAAGGTGGACCACCTACAGACCCTGGAAACTACAGACCCAGAATTCTCACTAGTCTTATATACAAAGCCATGAAAAGAATTATCATGGAAATGATCTGTAATGACATTGGAAACCTCCAGACACTGGACACAGCTCAATTTGGTTTCATCAAGGGCAGATCATGCCTACTCAGGGTCTATATCACTTCATCAGATCACTAATGAGTGAACACCTATTCACTGAATCTTTTTTTACCGAAGCTGCTAAACATCGAACAGCAAAGTTTTCCTAGGGCAAACCGATTGTTGGCCACTATCTGGAATTTGCCCTTTTCCCTACTGTAGTGCGATCTAGAGTTGGTATATTTAGTTAGGGGATGTATGGGGGAGCACAGTTCCCCCCCCCACCTGGGTAGGTTTTAAATTTTATAATTTTTTTTCACAGTGTTTTGGTTGACCTACTGTTGCTTTGCCCTAGGTAAAATTTCGATTACAAAAGCATTCAGTGATTAGCGGCTTTGATAAAAAAGGTTTGACAAATAGGTGTTCGCTCATTAGTGATTTGACGAAGTGATATAGACCCACCTACTCAGCCTGGTGGACTTCTTTGAGAAGGTCACCAAAGCAATGGATGAGGGCAAAATGGTTCACACTTCCTATCTTGACCTGCCCAAAGCATCTGATACAATACCCCACTCGGGCATTGTTGACAAACTCAAGAGGTTAGGTATAAACCCTTATGTTACCCAGAGGATAGCTAGCTGTCTCACACACAAGCTCAAGGAAGTTAGAACTGGGGAGTAAACCTCTAAAAAGAGGCCGGTTACAAGCAGACTCCCTCAGGGGATGGTTCTGGGACTGCTCCTTTTTGGCATTTACATCTCTGTAGTCAAGGCCAATGTCAATGGCTTCTGGCTGACTAAATTTGCAGATGATTGCAAATTAGGATCAATCACAGAATCCCCCACAAACACAAATGTTCTCCAGGAAGGGCTTACACAGACAAATAACTGGTGTTAGAGCCATGGGCTAAAAGTAAATGCCAAGAAATGCATAATAGTATCCGTCGAGAAGTCCTCCACCCCTAGTAACTATCATATTGACAACACACACCTAAGAGGTGACTCAGTAGTCAGAGATTTGGGGACAACCTTGTAAATTGCAATACTGTGCTATCTTCTCTCCCAACAAACGAGGAAACACAGTATTGTGCGACCACCAGAACTTTAATAAAAAAAAAAAAAAAAATAACAATAAATATATATAAAATATTTAAGTAACCTAATCATACATAATCATATTCAGCTAGGCTTCTTCAGAACAGATTTGGGGACACACAGACAGTAATCAAGCCTTTGACCATCATGTGTCTACAGCAGTGAGGAAATCATTCTATGTTGTGCAACTTATAAACAAATGCATAGCATCTAGGTCCAAGGAGGTCATTGCGCCACTATATTCGGAATTCATCAGACCTGTCACTGAGTACAATGCCCCCTTTCATATGTACCTAACCAAGCATATCAACAACTGGAATGTCCACAGAAGTTCCTCACTGAAATTATACAAGCGTAAGTAACATGCCCTATGTAGACTGCCTCAAGGCTATCCCTCTACTCTATCTCCTACAGGCTATTCAAGGGAGATCTGTGTCTGGCATACAAGGAATTGTCAGACCCCATCTGCAAAGAAACAGCACCAGAATTACCCGTTCTAAAGACTATGTAAATAGGACCTCCTGGAGAGACAGGTATGTTTCCAGAGACTACCCCATCGCTGGAACAGGGCCCCATCCATGTGGAACAGAGTTCCTCCCTGACCCAATTCATGTGTAACTTGGTTAATTGGATGGGAAACAGGAAATTCATCCCTGGTTTGGCACCTATGTCTCTAAAGGACACAGACAGCCTGTAAATATTTCATCCCCCAAGTCCCTGCTTACACTTATCTAGGGTGCCAGAACTTGTCAAGAGATTTGGGATGCATGACTAGGCTTAAAAAGGCCCTTGTGATGATTAGCCTAGTACACACCTATGAACCAAACAGAAGGACCAATCAGAAGTATTTGGCAATGGAAGCTGAGAGGAAGCTGGGCAATCACAGCCATTCAAAAGAAAATGGTAGCCAGTTGAGAGATATCCAGTAGGAGTAGTTGACTGAGGCAAAGGGACCAACAGGAGCCAAGGGCTGTAATCCTCAGTACAGAGCTGCATAAGTCATGTTTAACGGATCCAGGAGTTATGCAAGGGGTAAAATATACATTGGGACATATTCAGAGAAACTAGCTTAAAGATTAGACAAGTGAGAAGATCACAGATATACCCATAATATTAGAAGCACCTCAAAACACAAATGTTTATTAATCATCAAACCATTATTGGCATTTCTGCTCCCTTTGTTTTGAATTATGCTGGTATCATTACTGACAACATCAAGCTGGAAGATACACTTCAGATGCTGCCTTTAGCACAAATGGCTACTTCAAAATTAAGCCAAGACAAAAACCGTGAATGCTAAATGAAAGCATCATACCATAAATAAAGAAATAACAATTGTAAACTGCAAATACCACCCACCACAACCCTTAAACAGAACAAAATATATCCCTACTACTGACATGAAGTAGTACAAGCCCAAAAAACCTACATCACTGATGAAATGTAATGTATAGCATACTGGATTAAGGAATGGTCACAATTAAGCATATATAAAAAAAATGAAAGGACATCAGTATGCAGTACTTTCATCTCATTAACAAGGACCTCCTCAGACATATGCCTTTGTACAAATTAAACAATCAATTGAAAAAGAAGTTGTAGCAGACAGAAATTAAGAGAAATTCCGTATGTCTGAAAAATAGGATAATATGACATCTAATTTACACAACTATTAAAATGCAGTTTTTTATCTAGTGTGGTAAGTGTTTCTAGTCATTTATGACTACCCTGACCTAAAGGCTCTGTCTCCTACATGCTCCTGGGAGGGGATCTTTGTTTGGCTTACAGGGTTTCTTCAGATCCAGCCTTGCTGGATTTGTTGCACATGCAGAAAACAAACAGCAGCAGAAACACTATATCCAGGGATCTGAATTTTGCTTGTGACATAAAACATGCTGGAGAGACACATATGTGACCCAAAGTATCACCACACTGTGAAATACGCTCCTCATCCATGTAAAACAGTGTTCTTCCCTGACCCTATTCAAATGAAACCTTGACAATTGTATGAGAAATCATAAATATGCCTCCTAGTCTGCCTCCATGTCCCTTGTGGACAGAAGCCATCAATAAGAAATATATTATCCTAACACCTCCATCTAAACATCCTTACTCATCTCCTTACTAATATGCCCTTTCGTGTAGACACCCATGATACTCTGGACCCAAATGGTCTGGAGTTCACAGCTAGGCTTGTCAGGGTCCTAGCGGTAGTTTAGGCTAGTAAAAACTTATGAAATGAAAGTTATGTACTTAATATAACAATAGATTCATGTTGTCTGTCTACATCTGGTTCAACTTGTGAGTCTTCAGATCCAACCTGGATCCGACACCTGCCAGTTCCAAAGTCTTTAGCTCTCTTGGCTCTGCCTCCCTTGTCCATAGCTCCCCATTCCTCACTCTAATCCTCAGATCTAGCTTCGCAACATTCTGGGTAGGAATTCAATCTTGGCTCCACTCAGTATCGAGACCTAGAATAGTGCTTTCATGGGTGAGAATTTTGCTACAGCCTTACCCTCTTTCTGTTTTTTGGTACAGATGTCTGTTTTAGGTAGTTAAGCAGGTAGGTATATTCCCCTTCTTCTCGTTTGTCCATTTGAACTTCCCACTTTTTTAGCCTGCTTGTTGTTTTTTCCCCCTACACTAATTAGTGGTTTTGGTGTCTGTATTAGCTTTATCTTGTAATTCTTTTAGTCTAATTTTGGTTATGGACAAGGGCTTTAAGAAGTGTGTGTCATGTGGGCACAAGTTGCCTTAGCAGGGTGCACATTTGAAGTGTGTTTACTGTTTGGGAGCTTCACATCTGGATTCTGCATGCTCCATTTGTGATGGGTTCAGAACTAGGGCCATTAATGAGCATAGGGCCAAGTGGGTCTTAAAGAATTTCTCCCCTCTAGTTTTCCCCATTCTGTTTCTTTGGTTGCTTCTCCCTCAGTTCTGAATGCCGGGTCCCAGAAGCCCTGACAGCAGGACTCCATACCTTCCAAAGCGGGATCAGAAGAGATCCATTTCATCTTCTGTTCCTGGTCCTTCTTCCTCAGGCTCACCAGACCCAAAGGTCCCAAGACTTTCAGGTCCCCTGGCTGCCCTGGCACCAATATAGGTTCCGACCTCTAGTAGCCAATCCCCATGGGTGCCAAAAGCCAGCAAGGTTCCAGCTCGACTTGAGCCACAGGTTGAAACCAGATGGAGCAGACAACATCAGATCCTATGCTATGTACACATAACACTTATATTTGGATATATAAACAAAGCTCTTATATAAGTGCATAAGAAATATGATGTTTGTAATGACAGTGCTCACATTTTGTACCAATGTGAAAGTGGTCACATTTTTTTCTTTTCTTTTTTTTTTTTTTATTATTATGCTTTTATTACAAGGTGGTACTCTAATCAGCCCTCTTTCAAAACAGTGGGACTTCCCTGGAAGCCAAGATAGAATTAAGGAGCAAATTTAAAATATTTATTATTTCATCCAATAAATTACTGATATTGTACTTGGTGGCATTATCACATATTGAGTTGCTCCTTGTTTTTTTTGACTGCCTACAACCCTTGTCAGCTGTTCTTTCCTTATCCTTTGTGATTCTTCCTTAATTAATACAGTTACAGCAGTTCCTATTTTTACTACTTCTCCCATAATTGTTTTACAAAATGTTTTAGGTTCTTAGGTTTAATTGTCAAGCTTATGACCTACTGTCTTTCAAGAAGCCTTTTTGTCTTAACTCCATCTTGATATTTTAAAATCCCGCATACACATCAAGATTATTTTTGAAAAGAAGATAGTGAATGACTTTATATTATTCTAAGGGGAAGCTTTTTCCATAAGTTAGAAAGGCTGTGTATAATGTTGCTGTAATTTTATTTCTATTGTAGGTATTGATTTTAGTATTAAGGTCCCTGCTCTTATTAACTATACCAAATAGTACACTCCAGACAAACTTTCAGATTGAAAGAGACTGGTTTTCTGCTCGAGGAAAAAAAATCTCTGAAAATCACATCCTAACCTTTAAGAAATAAACTATAATGTTAGTTTTTGAAGTCTTTCTCAATTGTTCAAATTTTTTCAACTCCATGACTTTTTTCTAATAAGAAATTTATGTACCCTTTCAAGTTATTTCAAGTGGGCTGTTTAAAGGCTGCAAAATGTAGTACTATTTAAATAAGTCAGAGTAATGATATATAAAGTGATTCAGTGAGCTCTCTGGAATGATTCGACATGCCCTATAGAATTAACTGGACTACAGAATATGAAATTTTGACTTTGGTATGTATACACTGCTCAGTGTTTAAACTGTGATGACTACTATCCCTAGATCTTTAATGACTGTCACTTTCTACAATTTCAACATTTACTGTATAATCATAACTGATTTTTATCACAACTTATGAAACTATATTTATTGCTATTAGAGGTAAGGTTAATAATATTCTGTCAGGAGTGTTGTAGACCATCTTGAAGAACTTTAGCATCTTTTTTGAAATAATCAAGATACCCAGTTTACAATCATCATCAAGCCTATTTTGGTTATTTGTAGACCATTTCAGACTTTTATATCTGAGAAGAATAATCTAAAAAGAACTGGTCCTAGCATATAGACTTCAGAATACCACTGGTAACTCTTGTCAGGACAGAGAGGTAAAACATCTTTATTAAGCATGACATTCAAAAGTGACACAGATACACATACATGAACAGAAAAAAAAAGAAAACAAACCATACTAACATGGTGTATATTTTAACAATTCTCATTCATTCCAGCGTTATATAAATCACTCAGTTACAGCCTTCCCTTAAATTTCACTCCTCCCCCCCTTGAACACTATTCTGAATATACTATTCCCAAACAAATTCAGTGTATTTCTATGTAATTTGCACCTTCCCTTTTCTAAAGGTCTTACTTTCAGCTATTTTATCCCCTTTACATATTCAGCGCTCTGGTTATAGCTGGTTTAGATTTTGATTTCTATTTTCTAGCAATTTTTTTTTTTGTTTTTCTTTTTTGGGGGGGGGGGGTTGCAACAGCATTGAACATAGCAAAGCCTTATTATGTATGGTGAATTCAGAGTCTATATCCCAGCTCATAGGTTCACAGTTCATAGGGAAGTACTAAGCTAGCTGTCCTTGAGGACCATTTTAAGCCTAGCCAGTTTCCCTTTTTGTGCTCAAATTAACCTATCCCATTTGTTTAGAGATTGGTCTTACCAATCCCATGGCTGATAATTACGTATCATCCTTAATAAGAAACTGGCATCATAATATATAGATAATATTAGGGGATCCATGCATGGGATAAAGCATTTGGAAGCTGCTTATGTCCATTAGTAGTACATGGGGCAGTCCTAGGGTATATTTTCTGTTCCCCATCTATAGATCAAGGTTGCACTTGAACATGGGCAGGGATGGACTCTGTATTATGTGGATAGGAAGTCTGTTCCAGATTAGCTTATCCTCTGCGAGATACACTTGTCCTGCTAAACCATACTGTTGATGTTGCAGAAGATTTTTAGATCCCAACTCTGTGTATTTCTGATGCCATTTGAATTACTGATGTGCAGTAAATCCATCAGTACTGGGTTGGAGGATGCCTTGCATGTCAGACACAGGTCACTTCTTAGTAGTCTGTAGATTACAGAGTATAATGACAGGGTTTTGCATTGGCCTGTGTAGGACATATATAGCTCAGAAGAACCACTTCCTTAGTTATAAACATTTGCTCCCCCAACATTTTTGGGAAAGTATTCTGTACAGAATTTTTTAAATCTGGCAACTTGTTGCATCTCCAAAAACATGTTCTCATTTACGTCTTTTTCCCATCACACCTCCAATATTTGTTATCTGCTTGAAGACAAATTATCTGAAGTCTGCATGGGATATACAAATAACCTATGCAAACACATCCAACACAAAATCCTAAACCATCTGGATTTTGCTACAAACTTGGGAGCCTTAAAGATGTCCTCCCATTGTTCTTTTGTATATTGCCTTTCCATTCTCTGTTCCCAATCTTTTCTAATCTCCTTTGGTTGATTCTTATAGTTATCATGTACTACTTTATATGTCCTACTAACTGTTCTTTTTTAATAGCAGCTTCTTTGCTAAAGTCAAGTAAAACATTACTACAGCTCATTTTTTACTTAACAATCCCCTGTCCCTTTCTCCTTACCTATACAATGTTATTAGTCTTTAACAGGGAAGGCAATCTCCGACCTGCATTCCATGCTTCTGCTTAGCCTCATCCTACTCTATTATCTTTCCCTCCTTAGTTATTTGCTCCAAATACCTTAGTTCTTTTACTAATTTTTTCCAGTAAATTCCAGACCCATCTTGTCTACTTTGCATAACTTACTTGCAGTCATCCATAACAATAAAATCTCCTTCTTCCATTAGTTCTTAGAATATTTTCTGCTGCTTTAAGAATAAAGAAGTTATGTACTCACCATAACGTTCCATGATTGTAGTCCATCTCACCCTTCATTCTTACACATGGGTTCAGAGCTGATCCTTGGCTCTGACTCAGCCTTTTTACAAGCTCAAAGTCTTCTAGTTGGCTCGTGGCTAGGTAGGTATCCCATGGTGCACCAGTACAATCCCCAGATCTTGTTTGCTGCTAACTAAAGAGAAATAACAAAACACCAAGCATTAAGAACCCAATAATAAAAGGTCTCCAGTTAATAACAATTTTTCTGTCTCAAGATCCTTCCAGGATGGGGGTAGGAGGGTGGGTTCGTAAGAATGAAAGGCAAGATGGACTACAAAAATGGAACGTTACGGTGAGTACATAACTTCTTTATGTTCTGCAGTTCTATCTCACCTTCATTCTTACACATGGGGCAGCGTCCCTAGCACCGTATTCTTGGGTGGCTCAAGGAAAAATACTCCTGAGTATTGTGGAAGCAAAAGATGCTCTACCCCTGGAGGTCAAATCCAATTTGTAATGAGTAATAAATGTGTGAGGGGTAGCCCAAGTTGCTGCTGCACAGATATTATCAAGTGGGATCTTGGCTTGAAAGGCTGCAGAAGTAGACTGAGATCTCGTAGAATGAGCCTTAATTTTGAAAAGGTAAAGGCTTACCATCAGAAGAGTAAATGTTAGCTATACAGCTGGAGATCCAATTAGAGAGGGTCACTTTGAAAACTGGGAGACCTAATCTAGAGTCAGAGAAGGAAATAAATAATTGGTCTGACTTCTTGAATTCCTTGGTCTGGTGGTCACAGTGGCAATGGGTTGGCGAGGGAGGAACAAAGTGCGCGTAGTTAACTGATTGGGTTGAATCCACCAACTGAGGTTCTTTTTGCAAGACTCTGTTGACAGAATGTGGTGAGTTAAGGGCAGTTGTGGGAAGGACCACTGGAACGACAGAAGCCACTGAAGAATCCGCATGTGTAGTCTGGCTAACTGCACTAGCAGTATGGTAGAAGCCATGGTCCCTAGAAGCTTCAGAACAGTCTTGGCTTTGGCTTTTCGAAGAGGGAGAAGACGGTAAATTTGTAGTACAAGATTCTGTGTTCTTTCTACTGGAAGGCGAGCCAACACGGCTACTGTGTCTATTTCTGCACCTATAAAAGTCACAAATTGAGAGGTCCATAAAGCAGACTTTTCCCAATTTATTGTAATCCCTAACTGGGCACAAAGTTGAATAGTGGCGTCCCTGGTCAGAAGAAGTAGATGCCTGGTGGAGGTGGTCAGGAGCCAGTCGTCCAGATACGGAAACACCTGGAATCCTAGACGTCTCAGGTGAGCTGTTACTACTGCCATACTCTTGGTGAACACACTGGGGACTGTGGTGAGGCCAAAGGGCAGAGCACGAAACTGGTAGGGACTGGCTCCCAGCTGGAAGCGTAGATGACTCCTCAATGCCCTGTCCAGTTTTATGTGGTAGTAAGCATCTTGGAGGTCATTTGAGCACATCCAAGTGTCTTTCCCTAGTAAGGGGAGTATAGACTGCAGTGTTACCATCCGGAACTTGTCCTTCTTTACAGATTCATTCAATTTTCTGAGGTCCAAGATGGGCCTCCAGTCCCTTGTACATTTTGGAACTAAAAAGATTCTGGAGTAAGTTCTGAATCCTATTTTGTCTGCGGAGATGGTTTGGATGACTATTTGCGAGAAACTTGCTGATTTCCACAGTTGCTTGATCCTTGTGATTGGGTGGAACATCCGGGATTCTCTTGGGGACATGAGGTGGCAGAGAAAAGGGTATGGAATAACCTCTGGTGATAATTCTTTGTACCCATCTGTCTCAAGTGATACTTAGCAGGCTTCCGGATACAAAGAAATGTGACCCCCAACCGGCTCCAGAGAAGCACAGTCGGACCCCATATCAGGAGCGCTGGAAGGCTAGCCCCAAAATGAATCACAGCCTCCCTGGTTTTGCGGTCCACCCCTGCCTCTAGGGTGACATCTACCATTACCTCCTCCTCCTCTGCCTCTGAAGGAGGAGTCACCCTGTGCATCCTGGAAAAACCTCTGGGACTTCTTGAACCACATTTTACCACCTCTCTGACCCTTGGGATATGGTCTAGAGGGGACGATAAAATGTACTCCCACGGCAGAGTGTGTTTTCCTTCTTGCTCGCACCGGGTGAGTGTGTCCTTTACCTTAAGTCCAAACAATGAAGAACTGTCAAAGGGGCGTTGGTAAATGCAGACTTGAACGGCTCCGCAAAATTACACAAGCGCATCCAGGAGTGCCTCCTTAGGGAAACTCCTGAACCTGCTGCTCTGCTCGCTCCATCGGCTGTATAAGAGATCAGCCTCGTGGACGAGTGGACAACAGAATTCAAGGTGGACAACTGAGCAGACACTTTCTCAGGGACTCCATCAGTGGATGTACCTTGTAGAGTCTCTCCTAACTCCTTAAGGAGCTCTCTCTGAAGCCTTGTGAAGTGTGTTAGGTAGTTCAGCGATCTAAGAGTAAATGCCTCTGAAGAAAAGATATGCTTCCCGTATCTGTCCATTGGTCGAGACTCTTTATTTGGCGGATGGACAGAAGTCGTCTCTGCTAGCTCCTTCTTAGTGGCCGCCACCACCACCATAGCATCTACAGGAACACCCTTTGACAAAAAGTCCTTCTCCTTGGGAGCTGACAGAAATTTATTTGGTCTCCTGGGGACTGGCTCCATGGCATCAGGAGTCTCCCACACCTTCTGACTAACAAACTCTAACAGTTTGTCAAAAGGTGGAGACACCCCAGAGGCTGAAGGTTGAGACACGAAAGCCTTCAGGTACACCGACTCCTCATCAGATAGGGTAACAGTAGGCCAGCCGCACTTCTGCTTAAGGATCTCCAAGATGTCTACAAAGGAGACATCATCAGAGGATGACTTGGAGGACCTTTCCGACTCACCGAGGTCAGTGTCGGAGGTAAGAGACTCATCCTGGGAGTCTACATGCTTCCTCTTGCATGTCCTCTTCCATGGGGGGGTCCCAGGAAGGATATTCCAGGAGGTCTCGGAAGAATGGGAGCCACCAGCCGAAGGCTCCTGAGGCTGTGGGTCTCTGCTGTTCAGAGAGGGAGTAAGTGCTGAGACAGAAATAGGAGCCCCAAGGGCAAGAGTGTCGGTACCCCTGGGTGGAGCTGATGATCGGGACACCACATTCCTCATCATCTTAAAGGCTGACCTCTCTGGCTCCGAAGACCTCCCCTGCTCTGAGGAGACAGAGGACGCCATCAGCTCAGAGACAGATGTAGGGTCCAAGCTCACCCTAGTTGACACACTGAGTGGAAGGCTCAGAACCGAAGAGGTCCAGTTCCAGGCATCCTCGTCGAGACCGACTGGGGAGCTTCGGCTCCTAGAAACCACGGACGGCACCGAAGGTGTCGGAGTGGAACTCTGCTCCGAAACAATCTCAGGGGGAGCTGGAACCGAGGGTTCCACCAGTGGTACCGAGCACTCCGGCTCCGAAAGCCCAGCACGGCTCTGAGGAGGAATCACATAAGGGATAACGGACTCAAGTGGCCCTGGAGCTGACTGGGTCAGAGCCAACAACATTTTTGGCAAGGCAGATGACCTCAGGAGTCTCAGCACTACGCTCTCCACATCTTCTTCCGATAAGCTCCTGGAAGATCTGGAAGACAGAGTGGGAGATCTAGATCTCTGTAGTATGGGGGACCCTTAATGTAGGGGAGACTGGCAAAGGATCCACAGACCGGCTCCGATGTCTGCTACCAGTGGTCAGCTCCAAACTGCCTGGTGCCGACACTGCAGCCATAGTAGTAGTACCCTCGATCAGCTCCAAACTCAGTGGAGCCAAGGAGGCAGCAGATTTGTCAGTTTTAGAAATTTTTGGAGGCAGTTCCGATGCACCAGCCAGCGCCAGGGAATGCCTCTTAGAAGGTTTAGATTTTTCTTTTTTGGATCCATGCGACTAAGAAAAGGAGGAAGAGCTAGCCAGATCTTCCTCGAAGGAGGGCTTAAGGAGACCTTTTAATATAAGTTTATTTTTCTCTCCTGCAATATCCTGGCAATAAAAGAGTGACAAAATAGACATGTTTCCTGTAAATGGATGGCTCCTAGACAGTATACACAGATACTGTGGCCATCCATTATAAGACATCTTCTGCGAACATTTCACACACTTTTTAAAGCCAGATGGCTTGTGATCCTTGGCCTCCTTAGACATCTCACAGAAGATTAGCAATCAGACACACACAAAGGAAAAGGAGAGTGGGAGGACTAGGTCCACTAACTTAAACGGGCCTAGCCCTTAAAGTACCAGCAAACACACAACCATGAGGACTAGGCCCTCTAACTTAAATGGGCCTAGCCCTCGGCAGAAAGAGAAGGGACAGACCTACGTCCTCTAACTAAAACGGACCTAGCAAGGAAAGGGGTTAGAAAAGACTACTTTAATCACGCACACACACCAGAAAAAATTTTTTTTAACAAGTCAGAGGTAGAGAATGAAGGTCAAAACCCCCGTTCTAGTTGCAAATGCAATACAACAATGCGGAGAACTCCACAAGAAAAAGCTAGATTTAAGGTAAGAACACAGCACACAGAGAATGCTTATCTAAAATATGCAAAGTACTGCACACACAGATAAACTACACGCAAAGGCACCTACAACTACTAATAATCAACAAGATCTAAACTACTAGAAAAATATAGGGAAAAGGCCCAGAGATAAACTAACTGGCACACAGGATACCAAAGAGAATGATAAGGCCAATGGCCAACTGTTCTCGGAAAACTTATCCACACAGGGAAAATACACAGTAAAATGCTCAACTATTTAACTACAGAAATGACACTCGCAAAAGCTATATAAAGCTATCTAAATTTGAAAAACAGTACAAAATAGCCAAAAAATTAGCAAAATGTGTTAGACTTAGCCATGGCCAAGAAGAAGCACATCCAAACTCGTCGACACAGCAAACAAGATCTGGGGATTGTACTGGTGCACCATGGGATACCTACCTAGCCACGAGCCAACTAGAAGACTTTGAGCTTGTAAAAAGGCGGAGTCAGAGCCAAGGATCGGCTCCGAACCCATGTGTAAGAATTAAGGCGAGATAGGACTACAGAACATGTAATATTATGTGTAGTTCTTTTCATTCTCCTCAAGGACCTTCATTCAAAATCATACTCTCCCTTACTTCTACACTCTTCCCCCAATTTCATCATTATAGTTTTCCAATTTGACTTAACATTTTGCTTGCATTATGTATATGATCCTTAACCATAGAGCTCTAAAACATCCATTCAAATCAGGAAAACCTAAACCACCTTATTCTATGAGAAGAATCAATTTATCCCACGTAACTCTTGCCCTCTTCCCCTCCCAGACATATTCCTTCAAGTACTTATTAATTATGATTGACAACTACCTTCCCTAGTTAATAAAAATATGTCTGACCAGCATATCAAACTAAAGCAACTAGAAATATTTTCACTGTTTGTATCTTACTATCCATATCCATAATCAAGAGCTTCCAGTTTCTCGATTTGTGTATTATCTTTTATTTAGTCTTTTTCCACATATCTTTAACTGCCATAATAGAATAATTTTTAATCCATAAAGCTACTAAACCAATTCATGTGTGGGTACATAGTTCACTGCTATAGCATTTGTTTTATTTCAATTAACTGCATATCCTAAAAAGACCCCCCACTGTCTCCAAATATTTCTCAACACTGAGATATCCCTTTTTGGATTTATGAAGTGCAAAACAGTATCATCTGTGAATAAAGATAATTTTCTTGATTACCATATAAGTTGTATCATTGAATTTGTGAGTCCCTTATTGTCTTTGCTAATGGATCTAAATATAAAGTTGTCTGCTCAAACACAGGTTGTCAGAAAAGAACCACCATCCCCTCAGTTCTTTCCTCATAAATTTCATAAATTCTTCTAAACAATTCTACTGCTCTGTCATGGAGAACATATGCTACCATTGCCCTACTCATAAAATTCCAGCTCTTATCAAATGTCTGCTCTGTATCAATACCCACCAACAAGACATCTTCCTATACTCTGCATCCCTATCGATCAAAACTGTTCTATTAATGTTATCAAATGCTTCCCTCCCATCCACAAAACTACATTGACCAATATCTATCACATTTGGCAGCACCTTTACCATTCTCTTAGCTAGAATAGACATAAACACTTTGTAATCAAGGTTCAAAATTGAAATGGGTCTATATGAAGCAGGGTTTGAAGGGTCTTTACCCTCTTCAGGTAATACAGTACTACAGATTTTTTCCAAGATGCTGCCCCCCCCCCTTTAAAATATTATTAAAGAAAACCATCCATGTCTTTATAACTTCCTTTCCTTCCAACCTTCCACAGGAATACCATCTGTTCCTACAGACTTCCCAGCTGATTGGTTATACATCACCATTTTATCTCATCTCTTCCTATCTTAGCAATTAATTGTTCAGACTCTTCTTCCTCTAAAGTTTGCTTAATTAAGTCTTCCATAAATATTTCAATATGTGCCTTTTCTTGGTTTCCACATTACTCTGTTTTTTATGGATTATCATAACATTTCCGAAATATCTCTAATACCACTACAGGGTCTCGGGATATTTTTCATGTTAATGGTCCCTTAAGTTTAGCAATAACTCTTTCTACCTTCTGTTGCCGGAGTCATTGTGCTAAACGTTTTTGTGCTTGGGTATTATCAAAAAAAAAACTGCTTAACAATAACTTTTCTAAACTCATGAATAGTATCCAAATACTACCTTAGCTTCCCTTTAGCACTTGGCAAGTTCTTCTATTCTTGTTCTGAGATTCCTTTATTTTGCAATACTTTAACTTTTGTCAACTCCTCTAAATAATTTTTATTACTTTTTTCGTATCTCTTGCTGTCTTATTTCTATCATGTTTTTAAATTGCATTTTCATTTTATCCTACTCAGTAATTATCCCTTCTGAAGAAACTTCTATATTCCCTAATAACTCCCAAATCATTTCCATAACCCATTCCTTAAATTCCTTTCTCTTGAACAGGTATATGGGAAAGGGCTGATTCTAATATTTACTTCATTATTCTGCATTTTTATCTGGTTTTATTGGTGTATGACATAAAATAGTTATATAAAGTACATCAAAGCTTTCAATTAAATACACTTGCTTCTGTGAGATATGATTTCTATCCCACCTACCCAATTCTTGTACCTTAGAAAACAATATGTAAACTCAGAGTTCCTACTGAATTCATATCTTTCATTTACCTTCTTTAGTTATATTTTCCCTTTTTGGTCCCTCTGATACATCTTCAATATTGCAAATCAAGTTCAAATCCCCACTAATAAATCATACTATCTGCTTAAAGCCAATGACTTGTCCCAAAATTCTCTATAAGTTTCCTATCCCTCCCTTGCCAATGAACCCTTACTACCAGAAATTTACAATTATTGCAATTTCCCCTTTTTCTATCATTACTGAAGCCCCTCTAGCAATCAGTACTATCATTCCCCCTTTCCTTTGCCCCTGATATTCTGCTGAATGTCCACTGTGAATTTTTTTTTTTTGCCAAATTCACATGTTCATTCTATCCAACTGTGTCTCCTGTAACATTTTTATTTGCACTCTATACCTCTTACTAAAACTCATTATTCTTTATTTTTTCTGTACCTTTAAGGCCATTTACATTCCATGAAAACACAGACAGAGTAGTCATTATGATAGAAAGCTGGTAGGTTCATAGGTTGGTACTAGGCTATCTATGGCCTATATAAGCCTAGCCATAACAATTCCCTGGCTATTTCTTCCCACACTATTTAATTCCCTGGACCCCTGTCTAGCAGGGCGACTAACGTGATCCCCGGGGTGAATTTCCTTTCTCCCATCCAATCGTCAAGGTTCCTTTTGAAGAGGGCCAAAGAGGCACTCTGCTTGACATGTATGGGCAATCTATTCCAGAGTCTGGGGAGTCTCTGGTTAAGAAACCTATCCCTCCAGCATGTTTTGTTTATTGTGATGGCAAGGTTTAGATCCCTGGAGCGTGTGGCTCTGAGGGATTGGGATTTGTTTTAAGTGTAGCATGTCCAACAGCTCTGGGTTTGACATGGTCTTGTATGTTAAGCAGAGATCACCTCTGAGTAGACGATATGTGATAGAGTATAGCTGGAGTTTTTTAAAGTGGTCAGCATACGCCATCTGCTTTAGGCCTGTGATTCTTTTAGTGAAGTATTTCTGTGGCCTTTCCAGTTGTTGCAGATGTCTTGAGAGGTACATACCAAACGGGGCGTTGTATTCTATAATGGGTCTAATGAGGGATGAGTACAGTGGGACTATGACCTCCTTTTTTCTGGATGAAAAGCCCTTAGTGATGAGGTGTGCCACAGAGAAGGATTTCCTGACTGTTGTGGTGATGTGGTTATCGAAGGTGAGACCACTGTCCACCTGTGTCCCTAAGTCTCTTATCACACTTTCGGTGTTTAGTGTACTGCCACCTATATGGTAATTCACGGATACATGTTTTTCCCAAAGGGGATAACTATACATTTCTTGGCATTGAGCTTGAGCCCATGGCTCTGGCACCAAGCATCTGTTTCTGTAAGGCCCTTTTGAAGAGTATCCACATCATTTGGGGATTCAATAATGGCTCCCAGTTTGCAGTCATCTGCGAACTTTGTTAGCCAGAGTCTAGTGTTGGCCTGTACTTCAGAGAAGTAGATGCCAAACAAGAGCAGTCCCAGGACTGAACCCTAAGGTACTCCACTTGTCACTTATCTGGAGCTGGATTTGGCGTCGGCTACTTTTACAGTGTGGGTTCTATCAGTAAGCCAGTTAGCAACCCATTGGGTGATGTAGGGATTAATGCCCAGCTTAGTACGTTTATCTATGATTCCAGAGGGGGGGATGGTGTCAAAGGCCTTGGCAAGGTCTAGATAGGCTGTGTGGACCACCTTACCCTTGTCCATGGCTCTGGAGACTGATTCGAAGAAGTCAATCATGTTCAGGAGACAAGATCGGCCCTTCACGAACCCAAACTGGGTGAGGTCCAGTGTTTGAAGGTTGCCAATGTCTTTGTTTATAAGTTCCATAATAATACGCTCCATGGCCTTGCAGATAAGGCTTGTCAGACTGATGGGACAGTAGTTTCCGGGATCCAAGGTGGATCCCCCCTTGTGGAGTGGGATAACCGTAGCGCTGCCCACTCAGTGGGCACGAAACCTGAGGTGAGGCTATGATTAAATATGACACTTAGGTGAGGTGCCAGTTCATATTGTAGTTCATGTAGTACACAGCCCGGGATGTCATCTGGTCCCATGGATGCTGTATTCTTAGCTTTGGAGAGTGCGTTTTTCACCTGTGTGGCCGTTATTACCGGAATTTGGCAATCTTCCAGTATTGAGATGGGCCATTTAGGGGGTGAGAGGGGGTGAAGTTGGCACTGAATCGATCTGCCAGAATATTGGCAATATCCTTGGGATCAGTATATTTAATGCCATTCTGTTTTAGCTCTGAGCATTGCCACTTAGATTCTTGACATAGTTATAGAATGTCTTGTGGTTGTCTTTGGAATCTTTGGCAATTTTATTTTCGTAACTAGCTTTGGAGGATTTTATGAGGGATTTCAGTTTCTTACTGAGGCTGGTAAGGGAGTTTTTTGCATCCTGGGATTTTCCTCTTTTCTGCAACAGTTTCTTCCTTTTGTTGTAAAGTTTGTTTATGGCAGGGGGCCACCAGATTGGCTTCCTTTTTTTGGATGAGAGCATCTTGGTTCTATTTGGGATGGCACGATTCATGCATGAATGGATGTGCTTGTACAGTGCCTTAGTGTAGGATTCAGCAGTTGAACTTTCAGTTCCCGTCTGCATGGGTGTCATGAAGTTTGTCACTTCTGACTTGAGTAGAATGAAGTTGGCTTTGGAGAAGTTTTTTATGGAGGTTTCCTTACTGGGGGGTGGGGGTGGGATGTGGATGTTAAGGGTGATTAGCTTATGGTCAGACCTGACTAAAGAGGGGGTGAGCATAGGTGTGGAGCATTGATTTCCCATGTTGGTAATGATCAGGTCTAGGATATTGGAGCCCCTGGTGGGACTCTGGATTAGTTGATCCAGGGCATTGGAATTTATGAATTCCAAGAACCGTTGGGCAAAGGTGTTGGTAAATGAGAAGTTTTCCCAGCTAATGGCAGGGTAGTTAAAATCACCCAGTATTAGGGTGTTTGGTTCTATCTTAATATTTTCCAGTATGTTTAGAAAGGTGTAGTGAGAATCTTGCGGTATGGTGGGGGATCTGTAGCAAGCTACAATTTGGATTGCAGTCTTACCTAGTGTTAGTTGCACCTGGAGAATTTCAGATGCATTGTGTTGGGCAACTAGCCTGGTGGTGTGAATATCCTTGGTGAATATTGACACTCCTCCACCTTTAGTGTTTCGGTCCTGGCTTGGTGGCCGAAACGTGTGGTAAGAGTTGTAGCCTGGTATTGCAGGGGTGCTCTCTGGAGCCTTGAACCAGGTCTCAGTTACTGTACAAATATCAATGTTCTCCATTTTTAGGAGTGCCTCGAGAGAGTGCATTTTGAGGTTTAGACTTCTAGCATTGAGTAGCATTACCTTCAGATTTTGCATGCTTGTACCTGTTACAGTGGTGGTTTTGTCCTTTGAACTTTGCCTAAAAAAGGCACTATAGGGGTGGCAAGAGCCTTAGCCAGTAACCTGAATCCCAAGGGCGACAGGTGCAGACCATCTCTGCAAAGCATCGTGGTCTGTCAATCATGTTGTCCCAGGCAGACAGATACTGGATCCCCTTTGAATGACGCCAGAAGCTTAGCCAATTGTTGAAGTCAATCATTTTGTCCTTATATTGTGGTATCATTCTGGGCGAAGGCAGGATGCTACTCAGGGCTAGGGTCATACCTGCCTGGGCCACATGATCCGAGAGCTCTTCCATGTCTCTTTTCATGTAGTCCAGGGAGGCACGTCTCAAGTCATTCACACCAACATGGACAATGACACAGTCATATTTGTACTTGTTGTGGAGTGACTTGAGTGCATGCATTATGTGGTGGATCCTGGCACCCGACAGGCAGCTGATTGTAATTTTCTCCTTGTTCAACCTGGTGAGAGGGACATCAGTGTGCCGGACTATAGAGTCACCTATGACTAAAGTGTTAGGTACATTGTCTTGCCTTAGGGGCTGTTGCTGGTTGGCACACCGGTGTTGTGAACTATGTGACACTTTGGTTGTGATTGGTGTTTGTTTGCGTTTCAACTTCAGAGGTCCTTGCTGCTTGGGCAGGTTACAGTTAAGGGCCTCTGCATATATGGATTTAGTGTTGCTATATGTGGGTGTTGGTGGTGTGGGTTTCGAAGGGCTATATGTTGCTAAAGGTGTAGTGTGGGTGTTAACCTTCTCCTCTTGACTGTCTAGCACAATCTTGGGTGGAGAGAGCTTTGCTTCCATTTTGGCTATGTAAGTGCATCTCTCACAGGTTGCAGTGTTGGGTGGTAGGAGGAGAGGGCTTGTCTGTGTATATGAGGCAATTGCTGCATTGCCCCAGTATGCCCAGATTCACCAGATGGACAGGAGAAATCACCGGAACCTGACCCTTGGACATGCCTGGTTTGGTGTGTTTTTTTTTCTTTTTCTAAAGTACGAGAGCTGTTTTCCCTTACCTTAGCAAGGTACTTTGCAATTATAGGCTGTTTAGTGCCTACTATTAATTTCTCCTTATTAACAAGGAGGGTTGAGTGCTTGTATCAGTTTAAGGCTTCCTAGTGCTTTCCAGCAGGTATTAGAGAAAGTGCTAGTCACAGGGATGCTTAAAGGTAAGATGAAAAAAAAATGTGCACTAGAGAAGTTAGATGTGAAAGTAGGTAACTTAAGTTTTACCTGTTTAAAAAGTTAAGGTTTAGTGGAGAGTCACTATTTTTAAAACGGCAAGATGGATTGAAAGGGGTGGTCACTTTTGTATTCTGGTACTATGGAATACAGTAGAATGGGCAATAAATTTAAATAGTTGAAGGGGAGGGATTTCAAAAATGATAATTTTGTGATTAGTCACACAAGCCAGTGAAAGTAGAGAGGAAATGAGATATATGGTCAGATTAACATAAAAGGCAGGCAACTGGAAAGACAGTGGTATTTAACAAGACAACTGTAACTGGGTGGGAGGGCGGTAAAAAATTCTGCCTGACTCAGAAGAGAGAGAGCTGTGGTCTCTTTTGAAGTTTTAATATGCTGTTAAAGCAGAATACAAGTAAAACACAAGGTAAAGAAAACAAACCGCAGTATTCAAAATATAGAAAGGCAATAAAGTAATACAAAAAATAAAAGCAAACTAACCTTTCATTCAAAGCAAAGTGTAGCAGACTCTGGATGAGCCTTTCTAGTAAATAGTCTCACCTATAATATATAACAGTGTTTTTAGTGTAAATTTCCAACTTTTAGCTTATATGCAGGCAACAGTAGTTGCTGCTGCTCATTTCCATTTGAACCTATGTCACATTTTCAAGCCTTTTTGCTTCAATGAAAACACTCAAAAAACTAAATAGATTTTCAGACCACCACCCTCTTTTAACTTAAAATACGCACGCTACACTATGTACATTTTCAAAAAATCTTTACTTCTCCAAATAGGAGCAATTGCGCCTAAATGACGACTGCATCCACAGGCATTACTTTATCTACATTTAATGTTGCCTATACTAAAGTGCATATTACAGCCTGTGTTTCTGCTTAAACTACCTGCTATCTGTTATTTTCTTATCTTCATCTCTAGCTCCCTCCCAGTTGTGAAAAAAGCATTTTGCATGCTTTCAATAAACATTCATTTTTAGCCCTACAAAAAAGTATACTGATTATCTTTAAATAAATAAATTAATTAAATTGTGTATTGCTATATTAACTGTGCTACAGTACTAAGGCTGCTAGGGAGGCAATTACTTGTTTAACTTACTCACTCCCCACATGTCATTTATTTCTCACTGATCTGCTTGTCAATGTATCTTTAAATGTTAAATACACTTCACTCAACAGACAGTGGTCAGACCTCTCATGATTAACTGTTTGAAACTGAAGCCTTCTTATGTCCAAGAAAAGCACTAACTGACTTTTCAGATGCATGAAAGAATCTTAGTAAATTTCATTCAGAACATACTGCTAGCGCTCTCATGAATAATTCCTCACATCTGCAGACTTCTTGTCTCCCACTGAAAGCCTTTGCTAAGGCAAGTATTGGAGCTATTGGAAAAATAGCTAATGACTACAAAAGAAGGAAAGAACTGACACTTTTTCATGCCTTTCATTATTTTAATTATTTTTCAACTCTACTTGCTCAAAAACCTTTGTCTACAGCTTAAACCAAATACATTGTTATAGAAATACACACATGTAAAAACTAGGGAAGTTATTGTCTTAGTGATGCATATACTTTGATCAGTTCACTTGTATACCCCATCCCCATCCCAAACAGCCTAAAAGCACAGCATTATGTTAACTTTAATTTGCTTCTGTGTAAAGAATAGTTGTATGGGAAATTACCATAACGATAGATATCCTCCTCTTCCATTTTGCAGTATTTTTAACCTTAGGGAGTTTGCTGCCTGAAGCACCGGACATCCGGCCAGTATACCAAAGTCTTGAAAGCAGGGGTATGTGTGACATTGTATGCAACAGCCATAAACTGATACCAGCTCTATCTGTGACATCTGCACATACCCAATTCAGAACTGGCTGCTGCATACAGAGAGCCCCCAGGAATACGAGGAGTAAAAGGTAGTATAAAACTCCTCCCAGACACAAAAGTCAGTAGTCAGGGGAAACGATCCAGTTTACAATATGGTCAAAAGAGAAGGGGGTAGGTGGGTGGGATTGAATACTGCAACATGGAAGAGAAGGACATCTATGGTTATGGTACGTTCTTACACAACTATTCCATGTCCTTCTGTTCTCATGTTGCAGTATTTTTAACCTTAGGGAGAGTACTAAAGCTCTCTAGGCAGTAATATGGGGAGCAGGTAGGGGAGCAGAGTCTATGAGACCCTGCAGAATAGACCTAGCAAACCCTGTTCTAGCCCTAGAGATGAAGTCCAATTTGAAATGCTTGGTGAAGGTATGTACAGAGGACCAAGAAGCTGCTTCCAGAACAGAAGAGTAATCAATGCCCTAGAAAAAGGCTGGTGAAGAGGAAGCAGCTCTGGTGGAATGAGCTTTGACAGATGAACTCAATTGTTTTCCATGAAAGGAATAGCAAAAGGCAATAGCCTTAAAAATCCAAGAGGCAAATGTCTGTTTTGATACAGCCCTGCCTCGGGCCCTAGGATGAAAGTAGACAAAGAGTTGATTAGACTGTCTGAAGGATTTGGTCTTGTCTAAGTAGAACCTCAGTTGCCTATGAACATCCAAGGAATGCAAAGTTCTTTCTAAGGAGTTCTGTGGCAGAGGTTAGAAGACAGGCAAATTTATGGTCTGGTTTAAGGGTATTTCGTTAACTACTTTTGGCAGGAAACGTTAGTTCTTAGGGAAACCCTATCCTTATGGAAAACAAGGAAGAGAGGTGAAGCCATAAGGGCTTGGATATCACAGACCCTCCTGGCATAAGTGAAAGCCACTAACAAGACTGTTTTTCAGGTATAGAATATAAGAGTGGAAGAATGGCCTGGCTCAAAGGGAGCTAGTGTAAGTTCTTCTAGCACAATGTTATGATTCCATTGTGGGGGAATGGGCTTACAAGGAGGTCTAATATGAAGGACCCCTTTCAGAAACAGCTTGAAATGTAACCTAGAAGCCAGAGGTGGAGTCAAGGGAAGGCAAGCAGAAATGGCAGAGAGATGCACTTTTACTGAAGAATAAGTCGAACCTGAATGCAGTAACTCACGCAGGTAGGAAAGGACCACTGGAACAGAAACTTGAGATGGGTCCTGTTTACTCTTAAGGCACCAATGGGAGAATATTTTCCATTTAAATAAATAGTTTCGCCTAGTACTTGGTTTTCTGGCCTCCTGTAGAACAATGAGTACATCCTCTGAGTATAAGTGCCTAAAGTGAATCAGAACTCTTATCACCCACACTGTCAGATTGAGATTGAGAAGGTGGGGATGAATAAAAGACAACCTTGTTTTGTGTGAATAGGTCGAAGCGGTGAGGTAACCTGTGGTGATTGCCCTGGGCTAAAAGGAAAACTAGGGGAAACCAGTGCTGTCTTGGCCAGTAGGGGTCACCAACAGGATTTTTGGTTTGTCCTTCTGTATTTTCAGGAGGACTTTGTGAATCAAAGGAAATGGGGGGGGGTAGGCATAAAGGAATTTTCCCTCCCATGAAAAGGAGAGGGCATCCACCTTCCAGGCTTGTGGATGGGGGAGCCTTGTGCAAAAGAGGGGCATCCATCTGTTCCGGGAGGAGGCAAACAGATCTACCTGAGGAATACTCCACCTGTGAAATAGATCCAGAAACACCTGTCTGTGAAGCATCCATTTGTGGAAGGGTGTTAAGGTCCTGCTCAGGGTGTCTGCCATCACATTGACTTCTGATTGAATATCAAATGGCTGCAAATTCATCTGTAGTGCTGTTGCCAGGGACCAGATTTGAACTGCAAGACTGCAAAGAGGGTAGAATTTTGTTCCTCCTTGTTTATGTACGACAGGACTGTCATGTTGTCTGTGATGACCTTCAATGTGCCTGGCAGAAGGATCTCCTGAAAGGCCTGCATAGCCAGGAAAAGGGCCCTTAACTATTTTAGGTTGATGTGGTCCTTTCTTTCTTGAATGGACCACTCCCCTGCACTTTGTGCTGGATGTTGGTACTGTGAAGGATTGCCCCTCCCCCCACCTAGATCTGATGCATCTGTGTAAAGATGCTGTTTGGGTGGAGGAATCTGCAAGTTCACCCCTTGACTGAGGGTGATACTTGAGATCCACCAGGTGAGTTCCCTTTTTAAGCAAGGAAGAAGAGGAAGATGAAAATTTGTTTCCAAGGGATGAACATGCTGGTTTCAAGAAATTCTCAATACCCACTGAAACGTCCTCATGTGCATCCTGGCTAGAGGGATCAAGGAGGCCATAAATTCCAGGATTTTCAGGAATTCTCTGGCTGAGATGGTTGGTAGTGGTAGGAGGGAGTGGAAAAATTGGGTGCGAAATTTCACTTTCTGGGCAGAGACAAAGACTGACATCAAGTCTGTCCTTATCCTGCACTTCAGGAAAACAAGACCTTGTGAGGTAGTCATTTGAGACTTTCAACAATTCACAGTGAAAAATAGATTCTGCAAGATCCTGCAAACCAAGTCCAGTTGTTGAGACAGGGTGAGAGAATTTTGGTGTAGGATTAGGAGATGGTCCAAGTAAGGATAAATTTGTATGCCCTGTAGTCTGCAATATGCAATGACTGGGGCTAGACATTTGGTAAATACTCTTGAGGCTGTGAAGAGTCCAAAGGGCAAGGTAGAGAACTGAAAATGTGAGGAACCCATTGAGACACAAAGAAATTTCCTGTAAGTGGGATGAATAGGGATATGAAGGTATGCACCCTTCAGATCAAGGGAGGCCATGAAGGCTTGCTGAGGAATAAGGGGAAGACGGTGCTGTAATGTGAGCATTTTGAAGGTAGGCACCTTGAGGAAGGTATTGAGATAAGATGGATCGAGAATGGGTCTCCAAGGACCATCTTTTCTTGGAACCGAAAACATTCTGGAATAAAACTCCTTGGCTAACTGATCCTCGGGTACTTCTTCTGTGGTCCCATGAGAGAAGAGTTGACTCAGGACAGTGGGAATGGGTGGAAGCTGACTGGGTGGGGGTTGTGGAACTCCCTGGAATGGTGGAGATGCCCACCAAGTCATGAAGTATCCTCTCTCTCAATGATGGAGAGCACCCACCTGTCTGTGGTAATTTTCTGCCAGGAGGGTAGGGATAGGGTTAGACGTAGGGAGAAGGGGGTAGAGGTGGGTAAGGGAAGTGAGTCACAGCAGAGGAGCTCTATCTGGGTCTGGCAACCTCCTAAAGGAAGAAGGTGTTGAGGTGGAAGAAGATCTAGGAGCAGACTGTTTCCTAGGTTGTCTTCATCCCCTGGACTGAGCAACAAAGGAATGGGAGGACTGCTTCCTGACAAAGCTAGGCTTTTGGGGGTAGCTACTATGGAATCTGGGAACAGGTGAAACCAATAAATGTTTCAGATTCTGTAAGTCTTTTCCTTTTTCCTGCAGTGACTTAAGTAGCTCTGCAGAGGCAGCTCCAAAGAGTGCTGATTTACCCAAAGGGGCATCTATCAATTTAGCTTGGGCATCCAAAGGCAAATGTTAGGGTCTCAACCATGAGAACCTCCTTAACACAGAGCCCGAAGCAGACAATTTGGAAGAGACTTCACAGCATCATAGCTGCATTTAATTGAATGTCTTGTCACCTGGGATAAAGTGGACAGAAGGATATTCAGCTGAGCATTAGCTGGTGAGTCAGGCATGTGAGACAGCAGAGTACAGGCCTTTGTCATGGAATCCAGAGCAAATCTGGCCATATGAGTCTAACAGTTAAGTGCTCTTATGGCCAAGGTGGAAAAAGTATAAATCTTCTTCTCTAACCTATCCATAAATTTACTGTCCTTATCAGTGGGAAAAAGGGAAGATAAAGGTAGCTGCCTTGAAGACTTGTCAGCTGAAACTGCAATAACAACAGGATCTGCTTGTGGATTCTTGAAAAGATACTGCTCCTTTGCAGTCACTTTATAAAATCTGTCTGGTCTCTTGTTAGCAGGAGGGTGTGACTCTAGGCTCTGGGAAGCAGCTAAGAGGGCATCCTGGAATGCTGGAAGTAAAGGCGGAACTGCAGATGGTGAGGGCTGCTCCATCTGCAGGAGTTCAAAATATCTCTTCTTGGTCTCAGAAACATCTGAGACCTCCCACTTAAAATGCTGCCTAAGCAGGGAAATTGTATCCCCAAAGGAGAAAACTTCTCCAGGGGAATCAGGAGTGAAGGGCACTTCTTCTTCTTCAGGAATAATACAATCCTTAGGGGATTCAATCTGAAAACAATAGGTCAGGGACTCATCTGAGGGGGAAGACTCTTCCTCTGATTCTTCCTGTGAAACATGTGGTTAGCCTGACTGAGAAATCTGGGTCTGGAGTACCTGAAAGGCCTTGAATAGAGACTGGGAAAACATCTCCCAAGCTGGAGTAGGGTCTTTAGCCCTGTGTTTCTCCTTCTGTTTTATTTTTAAGGAGGTAGAAGGAGTAGTAGTAGGCCTGGCTGCTGATGCTGGAGTGGATGGCAAGGCAGCAGAAGGCCCCTCCGATGCCACAAGCTGTGGTTCCCCTTCATCATCAGGAGCTGATGGTTGCAAAGCCTCAGCGGACATACTGTGGATATCTGCTGCACCGGCTTCCATTTCAGTTCCCAGTACAGTGAAATACCCAAAGTCTGGAGAGATCCTGGGCTGACAGTCACCTCAAGAATCTCACTGGACTCCTGAGATGCAGCTTGGACATCGGGCCCAACTTTCTTAGCCTTCTTCCTTGGTGGCTCATCAGAGGTGCCCACTCCGCCTTCCATTCTGGACGCCAAACGTCAGAGATGCTGATTCTCAAAATAGAGATTTAAAGCTGACAGATGGCTTCTAAGGGCTTTGGGGACTAGAGATTGGCAAATATCACAGAACTTGTAGTCGTGACCTGCCCCTAAATACAATAAACACTGATCATGCATTTCCTTATGTGGAATTTGTCTTCCACAAGTGCACTTTCCCTTCCTAGATGACATGCATCTGAAAAAGGTAAGGAAATAAGAAAAAAGTCACAAGTGTATGTATCTTAATGCGGACAGCCAGGAACGGTCGTCAAAAACAGATGGCCAAAGTCAAACAAATGCCAGATTAGTGGAGCTGGCAATCAGATGTTTGAAACACACTGCAGCAGAAAAGTTCTGAAATGGATATGTGTAGACATTGCAGATATAGCCAGCATCAGTTTATAGCTCTTACATGCAACATCGGACGTACTCCTGCTTTCAAGACTATGGTATACTGGCTGGATGTCTGGTGCTGCAAGCAGCAAACTCACTAAGGTTAAGAATACTGCAACATGAGAATAGAAGGACATCCTTTGTTACCTTGCTGCAGTGTAAAGCCTGGATAGCTTACAAGTAGTAAAAAAGTACTTTCTTGCATTATTATCTTTAACATACACAGCAATCACTCATAAGACACCTCATCTTAAATGTAAAACTCACTTGATTGCACAGTATACAAGTCTGATTTACATTACAGCATGTAATTCATGTCATGGGTTGTTATGCAAATATTAATACAAACAAATTTTGTTTTACTTGCAGTTACTTCTTCAGTCTATTCTGTCACCTTTTAACCATTAATGACATAATGCTGGTTATATGCTTTACTGTCCATCCGCCAGTTTAACATAGTCAACAAACTTAAATAACAAAATGCTAATAAAAATCCAGACCAGATAAACATAAAGTCCACAAGCTTGGAGAAAGAGGAGCCAATCAGTAATAATTATTATTGAACGCGAAACTTTATTCAAATAAACAATAAAAATAAAATCAAGTGCTTTCGCCTGGATAAATACCAGGCTTTTTCAAGATAAATCCATTTTAAAACTTGCCAGCGTAAATACTTCATCAATAAAATCATGTGACCAGGGTGTTAATAAAATCAATGTGCAATTAACTTTAAAAGCACTAGTTACAAGTCAAAATAAGGAATAAAAAATAATATATGTATCATACATTAAATTGTTAATAATATATCCAATGAAGTGCAATTGTGCGAACCTCATATTCAACACATCATAGAAGGCATGAAAAACTTTCTAAAAATGACTAGCAAAATGCAAACACCTCTTTAAAAAGCTCAGGCTCTAAAAACCTAAGATCATAACTTAGCCCATCTTAATTTCAATGCACTAGAAATACTAATACTTTCATTAAGACCAGGTGGTCTTGTTGCGTTCAGCCTAAGCTGCCACAACAATTCTTTATACTCCAGATGGGCCTCCCAATCACCTCATCTATTGTCCTGCAGAACCTGTTCTAAAACCATAAATTTAATCTGCATATTAGGGCATGAGCTAAGGTGTTTCGAAAAGGCATTGGTATCTTTCCTCTTAGAGATGTCGTAAAGATGTTCGTATATCCTTCTTCTAAGGGTTCTCTCAGTTTTACCTATATAAAAACTGAGACAGTAGGTACACAGACCTAAATAAACAACACCCTTTGCCCCACAGTTGTAAAAATGTTCAGCCCTAAATTTATACCTCCTAGAGGTGATGTATAGGGAGCTATCGTTGATTACATAAGAACATTGTTTGCATGCCCCACACTTATAAGCACCAAATCTAGAACAAACACGCTTATTATTAGACCTAGGTCTTCCTTCAAAAAGATCTTTGAGGTTTGTGTCTCTTCTTCTTCTAACAAAACAGGGTCGTTCCTTAACAATCTGTGTAAACTCATCTTGTTGTTTAAGAATAGGCCAATAATTTAAAATTGAGTGTTCCACCTGTGAAATGTTTTCCGAGAAGGTATAAACAAAACTGTTGTGAAAATCAAACTGCTCTGACGGTTTTGTTTGTATATCTTGTACTGTACCTTTCCCCAGTAAAGGAAGACAAATAACCTCCCTGTTGGTAATAACTTCCTGGGCTAGATCATTAACCAAGTACATCGGATAACCCCTTTCTTTAAAAAGCTGCTTCAAAAAGTTCACCTCCTCCTGAAAGTATTCACTAGTGCTGCACAACCTCGAAGCACGTAATGAACTGCCCCTTAATTATACCTTTTTTCTGGTGGAAAGGGTGACTACTATCAAAATGTAAGTAAGAGTTGGAGAAAGAACTTTTCCTATATACTTTAGACTGAAAAGTACAGTTAAAAGAATCCTTAAAAAGGGCTACATCCAAATAACTCAAACAGTCATTACTAACATTATAAGTAAATGTTAAAAAATGCGTGGTGGAGTTGATGTAGTTCAAGAAATCAATGAACTCATCTGTGGTACCATCCCATAATAAACAAATGTCATCCAGGTATCATTTATAATGAGTAATATGCTGAACCCAGCGTGTAGAGAAAATAAACTTACTTTCCCAGTAGTACAAAACAATGTTAGCATAGCTGGAGGCACAAGCCGTGCCCATTGCTACACCTTTCTTTTGTTTAAAAAGCTCACCATTGAAATAAATAAAATTGTTGTCTAAAACTGTTTCCATGAACTCTACCAGTAAACCAATGGTGTTGCAATCTAAACCAGATTCAGCAACTAACATAGCGTTAAACCATTCCAAACCTGTGACATGTGGAATACTGGGAAATAACTCCACTACATCAATTGTAACCATTAATAGGCCGGGCTTGTAAAGTCTCTTCTGAGTGCCTTTAAGAAAATCCCATGAATCTTTACAAACATACTTTAAAGAAGATGCAAATTTCTTAATAGTAAAATCAATAAATTTTCCTAGAGGTTCTGTTATACCTCCAGCCCCTGAGACAATTGGTCTAAAACTCAATGGGGTTAAACCTTTATGTGTCTTAGGAATCCCAAACATTACCGGGATTCTTGGATTCTTCACATATAAATAATTAAAAAGTTTTTCATTGATGGCTCCCTGCAACAAGTGGTCAGTGAGCATGTAATTAATTTTAGAGTATGCTAGGTTCAACTCATTTCTAGAAATCAGCTCATATCGGTCAATGTCCTGTAACATATTGTGGATGTACATATCATACTCCATATTGTACATCAAAACCGTACCACCACCCTTATCTGGTTTCATCACCCGCACTTCTTCCTCTCTAAACATTTTTATTAACTGGTTTGAAACCTGATTCAAGTTTCTGGGTGGAGTATATGTCCTGTTAGAACAATAGTTTCTTAAATCTACCTCCACCAACTCCTCAAACACCTTTAAAAATGGGTGTAGAGGTGGGTTGAAAGTACTAGCTCTAGAAAGACCCTCCATAGTTTGAGTTTGACCCTTAAAATACAAAGCAAGATTTAAACATCTAACAAACAGTTTTAAGTCCACCAATACATTACTTAAATTGACAGGGCGCAATGGAAAAAAATTGGAACCCTCTGGTAAAAAGCTCAAAAAAACTGTTAGTTACTTTGATGTCAGTAAAATTATAGATGGTAAAATTGTCCTTTTTAACCACCACACAATTATTATGAACAAGTTCAGTCAATGAATCTTAAGAAGTACATTTGGTCATACAGTTTGAATCCCTTATCTCCGTGCCCTGGTGCAACCTTGTGGTTGGTAAGAAACCTTCCTCCCCCCAGGTCTGCCCGGGGGATAGTAAAAATCCAGTGTTCCATTCTGATTACCCTTTTGAGCTAATCGCTCACTTCTTCTGGGCAAGTCCATGGCAGGACTAGCAACATTGTCAGTAAAGTTCACTTCATTATTCTTGTCAAAGTTCTGTCTAGTGTCCTGCCTGTTTCTACCAGTCGTTGTGTAGGCTGCGCCTTCCCTATATTCCAAAAGGTCACGCTCCAATTTCCTGATTTTGCGATTAACAATTTTTAAACAGAACTGGTCCACCTCGTTAAAAACACTGTCATATTCTTTTTTAACACTCAAAAAGTTTTTGTTTTTGACTACCGAATCATTAAGTGAAGTCACTTCCTTGAGTAAGCCATCAGCTTTCTCCTCATAGTCTTTAACCATGCATTCCAACATATCTAAACCTGCTTTGTCAAAAATCTTAACCAAATTATTATATAGAGAGGAGCCAAAAGTAGCACTGTTAGGAAACTTTCACTTGAGAAACTGCAAGGAACCACCACGAAGTAGATCAAAGGATTTATTTAAAAAGAACAAGCGCTTTCACGCACCATCCCGGTGCGCTTCATCAGGTTACATTCAACAGTACAATCTCCCATCTTTAAATACAAAACCCCTCATCCAATTAAATAATCAATTCCATCAATTAAGTCAAAGCAATCAGCATTTCAAAGGGTAATGTGTCCTAATACCTATCAGTTAAAAAACATCAAGCACTGTAAAAGAATATTCCTTCTAAAAACAACACTTAATTATATCACAATTAAATT
Source organism: Protopterus annectens (assembly GCF_019279795.1). NCBI lineage: Eukaryota > Metazoa > Chordata > Ceratodontiformes > Protopteridae > Protopterus > Protopterus annectens. Next base: position 1,370,767,574 of record NC_056745.1, on the reverse strand, counting down.
ACATATATAAAAAATATATATATAAATATATACATTAATCAAATCCAAACCCTAAGCATAAATAAAATTATTGAAACTGCTTAGTTAATTATAATATTCATTATTCAGATTCAAGATCCATTTAAACAAAACTTACATCATATTATTACAACCTGGAAAATGCATCAACATTTAACATTACTTCATGAGGTCTAAATTCTGATCATATTGACTATCCACATGTTGAATTATAGAAAAAGAATACTGAAACATAAGATACCTTTAGAATTGATCAAGATACTAATACCTAGTACATTCCTTAGTCGAACATGATCAAACTAAGCAAATCCCATGAGGCTATGCCTAGGAAAAATTCACATCTATGTACTAAACTAGGCCATCATATAAAGACAGAGTCACAAACTACCCAATAGAGCCAGTCTGATGCTTAGAGCTGAATTCAGACCCGGCTCTATGTGCGCCCTAAAATTTAAAATCCATTTTAATTCATTAAGTTCAAGGGCACCTAAAAGGTCCCCCTCTCTCCTATTATGATGTATCACCTGTATTATCCTATATCTAAATATATGTGAGGGAAACTGCTGGCAATGTCTTGCTAACACATTCGTGACATTCCCCTTTCTAATGTCATATACATGATTGTATATGCGATCCTTAAATCTGCGTGTGGTCATACCCACATAGTAGGCTCCGCAGGGATCACATGTAGCTAAATATATGACATTGCTAGTGTCACATGTAGCATAGAACTTTGGCTCAAAGACTATCCCTACACCTGGAACTTCAAATCTCTGAATAGTAGATATATACTTGCATATACAACACTTTCTGCACGGGTATGTACCTAGCTTGTATCTTATTCTAACATCTATAGGTTCAACCTTCACTTTTTCGTTACATAATAGTCTTTTAAGATTTAAACAATTGCTATATCTAAAGACAGGTTTATTTCCCACTAATTTAGATATATCCATGTCTAAACGCAATATCTTCCAGTTGTTGGTTATGATGTCTTTAATATGGTTCACATCATTCGTACACTTAATGTCAACCAGTATCCTTCTCTTACTTCTCCCAGAGTAGTAGTCAGGACCCCTCCTTCTACTATCTAATCCTGGGGTCCCTAGGGAAATGTGCATTTGACTATTCACCAATGATAATGGATAGCCCCTATCAGTAAAACAGCCTTTCTGGACTTCCATATAATATAGAGTATCCTCTTGTTTGCTGCATAACCTGGCTACCCTAGACATTTGATTTTTTATCACATTTGGAAAAATGTGCCTAGGATGCATGCTGTCAAAGTGGAGAATACCATTTCTCCAGCATGGCTTCCTGTATAGCGATGTAATTATGTTATTTTGATCATCCTTGTGGATGGTGATATCCAAAAAGTCCACCCTCCGAGCAGAACACTGATAGGTGAATTTTAGGAAGGTAGTCGTTGACTCCATGAAATCTACAAATTTATGTAGCGAATCCAAGTCGCTATTCCAAAATAAAAGGATATCATCCACAAAGCATCTGTATAAGATGACATTATTTTTGAACCTCTCATCATCAAAAATAAACATCTTTTCCCACTGATAAACTGCCAAGTTAGCATAAGCATTAGCACAGGGGGTGCCCATGGCTACCCCCCATGTTTGCTTATATATTTTTTCGTGGAATAGAAAGATATTATTACTCAATATCATGTCCAAAAGAGTATACACTGTCATTTGATCATCATTTTCTAGGTTGCTATGCTCACGTAAACATCCTCTTACAGCTTCAATTCCAAAATCATTGGGAATACTAGTAAATAAGTTCTTAATGTCTAGTGTAACCATTAATGTCTCATATTTTAAATTCTCACAAGAAGAGATGTACTTCAGATCTTGTAACAGACCATATGAGTCCTTCAGAATAGTAGAGATTGAGCTAACCAAGGGGCCTAATTTAGATTGTACAAACAATGAAGCATTCTCTGTCACCCAGTGCTTTCCAGATACTATAGGGAGTAATGGAGGTGGATGTACCCCTTTATGCATCTTCGGAAGCCCTTTAATAAGGGGAATCAACGGAGACTCAATTATTAAAAAATCATAAAGACATTTATCTATGCATCTGGTCATCAACAAGTCATAAACTGTATCATGTACATCTCTTATAATGGGTTCTACTTGCGATTTATTTATTTGCCTATAGGCTAAATCATCACTCAACAACTCATCCAAAAATGGGTGTAGAGGTGGGTTGAAAGTACTAGCTCTAGAAAGACCCTCCATAGTTTGAGTTTGACCCTTAAAATACAAAGCAAGATTTAAACATCTAACAAACAGTTTTAAGTCCACCAATACATTACTTAAATTGACAGGGTGCAATGGAAAAAAATTGGAACCCTCTGGTAAAAAGCTCAAAAAAACTGTTAGTTACTTTGATGTCAGTAAAATTATAGATGGTAAAATTGTCCTTTTTAACCACCACACAATTATTATGAACAAGTTCAGTCAATGAATCTTAAGAAGTACATTTGGTCATACAGTTTGAATCCCTTATCTCCGTGCCCTGGTGCAACCTTGTGGTTGGTAAGAAACCTTCCTCCCCCCAGGTCTGCCCGGGGGATAGTAAAAATCCAGTGTTCCATTCTGATTACCCTTTTGAGCTAATCGCTCACTTCTTCTGGGCAAGTCCATGGCAGGACTAGCAACATTGTCAGTAAAGTTCACTTCATTATACTTGTCAAAGTTCTGTCTAGTGTCCTGCCTGTTTCTACCAGTCGTTGTGTAGGCTGCGCCTTCCCTATATTCCAAAAGGTCATGCTCCAATTTCCTGATTTTGCGATTAACAATTTTTAAACAGAACTGGTCCACCTCGTTAAAAACACTGTCATATTCTTTTTTAACACTCAAAAAGTTTTTGTTTTTGACTACCGAATCATTAAGTGAAGTCACTTCCTTGAGTAAGCCATCAGCTTTCTCCTCATAGTCTTTAACCATGCATTCCAACATATCTAAGCCTGCTTTGTCAAAAATCTTAACCAAATTATTATATAGAGAGGAGCCAAAAGTAGCACTGTTAGGAAACTTATAGCAGTGTAGCCCTTTTGGGACACGCTGCACTCGCAAACATTCCTTTAAATAATCTATTTCTAACTGCGTACTTTTGTATGCGTATAACTTGTCATTAAAAGTCTTGAAATCACGTTCAGCACAATTGTCAATGCTACTGTTAAGGGTAAAAGTACCTTGCTTAAAATAAAACTGTTTTTCCGTCCATGATGCAAAATTAAAATCCTTCTTAGAGATATTGCTTTTAACGTTGTCCACGCTGTGCATCTTGCCTGAATGTTCCTGTGGATCGGTGTTACCCAATGAAATCCCGCCAGGAACTTCCGCTGGTAAAATACCTCTCGATCCAAAACCTGTTGCCATTTCAGGTTTCAGTCTAAACCCATGCTGCTGATTACCGGGCAAAAAAGCCCCAGAGTCACTGGATTCAGCGTTTAGTGTATTAGTCAGTTGCGTTAGGAGGATCAAAATTTGTTTAAATTCACCACGGGTGACTGGAGCATCGTCGGGTTCATCCCTCAATAGCAAAGGTGTATCTTGAAAGTCGGAACACTCAATCCCTTCAGCCATGGACCAAATAAACCGAAATAACAAAATGCTAATAAAAATCCAGACCAGATAATCATAAAGTCCACAAGCTTGGAGAAAGAGGAGCCGATCAGTAATAATTATTATTGAACACGAAACTTTATTCAAATAAACAATAAAAATAAAATCAAGCGCTTTCGCCTGGATAAATACCAGGCTTTTTCAAGATAAATCCATTTTAAAACTTGCCAGGTTAAATACTTCATCAATAAAATCATGTGACCAGGGTGTTAATAAAATCAATGTGCAATTAACTTTAAAAGCACTTGTTCCAAGTTAAAATAAGAAATAAAAAATAATATATGTACCCTTTACTGGGGAAAGGTACAGTACAAGATATACAAACAAAACCGTCAGAGCAGTTTGATTTTCACAATAGTTTTGTTTATACCTTCTCGGAAGACTTTTCACAGGTGGAACACTCAATTTTAAAATATTGGCCTATTCTTAAACAACACGATGAGTTTACACAGATTGTTAAGGAACGACCCTGTTTTGTTAGAAGAAGAGACACAAACCTCAAAAATCTTTTTGAAGGAAGACCTAGGTCTAATAATAAGCGTGTTTGTTCTAGATTTGGTACTTATAAGTGTGGGGCATGCAAACAATGTTCTTATGTAATCAACGATAGCTCCCTATACATCCCCTCTAGGAGGTATAAATTTAGGGCTGAATATTTTTACAACTGTGGGGCAAGGGGTGTTGTTTATTTAGGTCTGTGTACCTACTGTCTCAGTTTTTTATATAAGTAAAACTGAGAGAACCCTTAGAAGAAGGATATACGAACATCTTTACGACATCTCTAAGAGGAAAGATACCAATGCCTTTTCTAAACACCTTAGCTCATGCCCTAATATGCAGATTAAATTTATGGTTTTAGAACAGGTTCTGCAGGACAATAGAGGAGGTGATTGGGAGGCCCATCTGGAGTATAAAGAATTGTTGTGGCAGCATAGGCTGAATGCAACAAGACCACCTGGTCTTAATGAAAGTATTAGTATTTCTAGTGCATTGAAATTAAGATGGGCTAAGTTATGATCTTAGGTTTTTAGAGCCTGAGCTTTTTTAAGAGGTGTTTGCATTTTGCTAGTCATTTTTAGAAAGTTTTTCATGCCTTCTATGATGTGTTGAATATGAGGTTCGCACAATTGCACTTTATTGGATATATTAACAATTTAATGTATGGTACATATATTATTTTTTATTTCTTATTTTAACTTGGAACTAGTGCTTTTAAAGTTAATTGCACATTGATTTTATTAACACCCTGGTCACATGATTTTACTGATGAAGTATTTAAGCTGGCAAGTTTTAAAAATGGATTTATCTTGAAAAGGCCTGGTATTTATCCAGGCGAAAGCGCTTGATTTTATTTTTATTGTTTATTTGAATAAAATTTCGCGTTCAATAATAATTATTACTGATCGGCTCCTCTTTCTCCAAGCTTGTGGACTTTATGTTTATATAGTCAACAAACTTACAGTCTTTCATCAACCGCTTCTTGCAATGCTACATTTCAAATGCCTATTCTTATATTTAATGGGAGTGATGCTTTATAGACTCCCACTTATTCACTAATTTCACAATGTTGCTGATTTTCATCTTTATCCTCTCCAGCTCCAAATACTAGTCTCTGGTTCAAGTCCAAGGTACTCCTGGTTCTTCTAGTCACCTATGTGTTTTTTCTGTCACTCAAACATTTTCCTTTAGAACAATAGAGAAGGTTTCACTGGAAAAGTCTCTGTATGGGCGTTGTTATAGTCAGAAAAAAAAAGAAAGTCTCCTTCTGATTTCTGGCTCATTCTTTGTTGGATAAACTTTGCAATTTCTGTCTTAGCCATTTTTTCATCCAAAAATGTCTTTGATTCTACAGGAAAATATTCTGAAGAAAATTGGATACAGCATCTTAAATCTCACGCCTGCCTCTCAGTATTCCCTGATTGCTGAGATAAGCTTGAAAGTGTTTGCATTATATCTGTACACCTATTATCATTTTTGATAATGTGAACAGAATAGATTATACAAATGATAACCTCCCCATCTGCTTGACAACTGTTACTAGGTGTACCATTTCTAAATGAGGTGTATTACTGGGTTTGGATTAGGGTTAGGATTTAATTTTGTGTTGGGCCTAACATCAGGTTTAGAGTTGTTTTTGTTTCTTCATTATGTGAAGTTTCTCAGTTTGTGGTTGATAAGACTGCCTTCAAGTTGATCACTTTACAGTTGACATGACTGCCTTAATCAAGCTAGCATAGTCTCATATCTAACAAAAAATGCATGTTGACTATTTTTCCTTACAGTTTACTTGCATGTTTATATGTAATCGCAATGGTTTTG